>NC_091241.1:8737463-8774963 GCF_040958095.1 Procambarus clarkii | reverse complement strand
TGTGTGTGTGTGTGTGTGTGTGTGTGTGTGTGTGTGGGTGGGTGTGTGTGTGTGGGTGGGTGGGTGGGTGGGTGGGTGTGTGTGTGTGTGGGTGGGTGTGTGCGTGTTTGTTCCTCTGAGAAGTACATTGTTCCTTGGGGACACTTAGGTGACAGTGTTTTGTCTCTTAAGTGGTCGACACAATTGTACAGTCATTTGGGAATATTCTTGAGCATGTTAATAACGGTAAGACTGGGTGTGGTGTTTAATTCCACGTACACACACACACACACACACACACACACACACGGGGTGTGTGTGTGAAACTGAGTGCCCAAATGAGCCACAGAGATATTAAGAAAAACTTTTTTAGTGTCAGAGTGGTTGACAAATGGAATGCATTAGGCAGTGATGTGGTGGAGGCTGACTCCATACACAGTTTCAAGCGTAGATATGACAGAGCCCAGTAGGCTCACGAACCTGTACACCTGTTGATTGACAGTTGAGAGGCGGGACCAAAGAGCCAGAGCTCAACCCCCGCAAGCACAATTGAGTACATATATGAGTAGTCCAGTCACAACAAACAAGTGAGAGACTAAATTTCCCTACAAGTTTGTGAGACACTTCCAAGTCACTAGTGTATTGACAACGACATCAACAGTATTTATATGTTGTTAAAGATTCAGCTACTTGGAACTCAAAGTTCCAAGTAGCACGGTCTATGGTGAGCCCGAGTATCTACCCTCTTAAGTCTTGTATTGGGGTAAGTCTGGGCTGTGATTCATCAACCACTTGCGAATCCAGTACATCTTTCCTCAGTCCTGGCGGCTTTGTTTACACTTATTGAACACTTCACGAGGTTGTAAACTTTACAACCCGCAATTATTATTGTTATATACAACCTCGTAGTGCTTCGGAGCTCAAATTGTGTAACAGTTGTAAATAAATCTGCCATAATTGAGGAAAGATGTACGTGTTTCGTCATTGGCTGCATTGTGTATATGCTTTATGAATTCTGGCCGAGGAATCTGAGCACTTAGCTGTACGCCCCTGCTCTCCCAGCAGTATTCACAGGACCTGGTTGTAAATCAAATGGTGAGTTGTATTCTAAGGAAACTAGTAAGGTAAGAGGCACCATGAATTACGGGAATAACAAATTCTAAGCTTACTAACAGGAGTGTTAAAACACCCATTGTGTCATACCTTGAGGTTACCTTGAGGTGCTTCCGGGGCTTAGCGTCCCCGCGGCCCGGTCGTTGACCAGGACTCCACCCCAAGGAAGCAGCCCGTGACAGCTGACTAACACCCAGGTACCTATTTTACTGCTAGGTAACAGGGGCATAGGATGAAAGAAACTCTGCCCATTGTTTCTCGCCGGCGCCTGGGATCGAACCCAGGACCACAGGATCAGAAGTCCAGCGTGCTGTCCGCTCGGCCGACCGGTTCCCTAGCTGGATATTAATAAATGCCGCTTTACTTTCGAGTATAAGGCATGCACTGTACGCGGACATTACTTACAATGTTTTCAAATGAACAAATCCACAAGGGCCGTGACGAGGATTCGAACCTGCGTCCGAGGGCATCCCAAAACAAATTTTCAAGTGTTTTGCCACATTTTTCTACGAGTCTATACACAGTTTCAAGTGTAGCTGAGATAAAGCCCAATAGGCTCGGTACACCGTTTGAGTTTTGGGTTTCTAGTTTATATTTTACCACAGACGTGGCCATTTATACAGTGCTAACCACACACGGACATTCTGGTCTGTGCCACATAGACAGAGTTGTAGACCAGGGGGCCACGAAGCAGTTACGCAAGCACTTACGAACCTGTACATCTTTTCTCAATCTTTGGCGGCTTTGTTTACAATTATTAAACAGTTAATGAGCTCCGAAGCACCAGGAGGCTGTTTATAACAATAACAACAGTTGATTGGCAAGTTTTCATGCTTGTAAACTGTTTAATAAATGTAACCAAAGCCGCCAAAGATTGAGGAAAGATGTACACGTTCTTAAGTACTTGCGTAACTGCTTCGTGAATCTGGCCCCAGTGCTATATCAGGATATAGCGTAGTGGGTTATTAACGACTCAACCACACAAGATTAAAGTGCTTTACACGCTCTAGTTATATTGAAGGGTGAGAACCAAGGGCGGGAAAATAAACATATACTAACATATAGATATACATATACAACTGTGAACTTTATAACCCCCTCCAGGATTCGAACCTGGGCCACCAGAGAACTATACCTAAACCTGACAGTTTAGTTTTAAACCGCTCAGCCAGCAATCGCTGGCTGAGCGGTTAGAAGTGAGCTGCTAGGGGTGGTGGCCCGGGCTCGAATCCTAGAGAGGTCCATTAAGTCTAGAGAGGTCCATTAAGTCTAGAGAGGTCCATTAAGTCTAGAGAGGTCCATTAAGTCTAGAGAGGTCCATTAAGTCTAGAGAGGTCCATTAAGTCTAGAGAGGTCCATTAAGTTCACAGTCATACATAAACTTGAGGACAATTCCTGCTATACACACAAATCCATACACGTATTTGTATTAGAGGCGATACTCCCACTTTTATATATACAAAAATACATATATATATATATATATATATATATATATATATATATATATATATATATATATATATATAAATGGGGAACTACCCGCATGTAAATCTTGAAATATATGAAATATTCCAAGGATACAGAACTATTCTACTAAGAACTAATTCACAACTAAGAACTAAGAACTGTATTCTAATACAGAACTAAGTATTGTAAGTGAATACAGTATAGGTGCATCTTATACAGGAACAACGCTCATTGATGATTACCTAAACACCACAAGATAGCTAACATCTACGTGAGGCAATAGTCATGATATCAGGTGAGGCAATAGTCATGATATCAGGTGAGGCAATAGTCATGATATCAGGTGAGGCAATAGTCATGATATCAGGTGAGGCAATAGTCATGATATCAGGTGAGGCAATAGTCATGATATCAGGTGTTTAACGCAGAAAAACACCAGGAAATTTCGTGTATTAGTTTCGTGTGTTTTTCTTCTCGCATTAGTGATGCAGTATGTGGGTTTTGTGACTTAGGGGGGATAGGAGGGGGGGGGAGGGAGGACAAATATAACACAGACCGGTAGTATATGGTCATATACTAGGTCATATATGGAATAATAATCATACAAACACGTAATTTAACACAGTATCATGTCATACTTTGACACAGTGTCATACTTTGACACAGTGTCATACTTTGACACAGTGTCATACATTGACACAGTGTCATACATTGACACAGTGTCATACTTTGACACAGTGTCATACTTTGACACAGTGTCATACATTAACACAGTGTCATACTTTGACACAGTGTCATACTTTGACAGTGTCATACATTGACACAGTGTCATACATTGACACAGTGTCATACATTGACACAGTGTCATACATTGACACAGTGTCATACATTGACACAGTGTCATACTTTGACACAGTGTCATACATTGACACAGTGTCATACATTGACACAGTGTCATACATTGACACAGTGTCATACATTGACACAGTGTCATACATTGACACAGTGTCATACATTGACACAGTGTCATACATTGACACAGTGTCATACATTGACACAGTGTCATACTTTGACACAGTGTCATACTTTGACACAGTGTCATACTTTGACACAGTGTCATACATTGACACAGTGTCATACATTGACACAGTGTCATACATTGACACAGTGTCATACATTGACACAGTGTCATACTTTGACACAGTGTCATACTTTGACACAGTGTCATACATTGACACAGTGTCATACTTTGACACAGTGTCATACATTGACACAGTGTCATACATTGACACAGTGTCATACATTGACACAGTGTCATACTTTGACACAGTGTCATACATTGACACAGTGTCATACATTGACACAGTGTCATACATTGACACAGTGTCATACATTGACACAGTGTCATACATTGACACAGTGTCATACTTTGACACAGTGTCATACATTGACACAGTGTCATACATTGACACAGTGTCATGTCATTGACACAGTGTCATACATTGACACAGTGTCATACTTTGACACAGTGTCATACATTGACACAGTGTCATACATTGACACAGTGTCATACATTGACACAGTGTCATACATTGACACAGTGTCATGTCATTGACACAGTGTCATACATTGACACAGTGTCATACATTGACTCAGTGTCATACATTGACACAGTGTCATGTCATTGACACAGTGTCATACATTGACACAGTGTCATACATTGACACAGTGTCATGTCATTGACACAGTGTCATACATTAACACAGTGTCATACATTGACACGGTGTCATACATTGACACAGTGTCATACATTGACACAGTGTCATACATTGACACAGTGTCATGTCATTGACACAGTGTCATACATTGACACAGTGTCATGTCATTGACACAGTGTCATGTCATTGACACAGTGTCATACATTGACACAGTGTCATACATTGACACAGTGTCATACATTGACACAGTGTCATACATTGACACAGTGTCATACATTGACACAGTGTCATACATTGACACAGTGTCATACATTGACACGGTGTCATACATTGACACAGTGTCATACATTGACACAGTGTCATACATTGACACAGTGTCATGTCATTGACACAGTGTCATACATTGACACAGTGTCATGTCATTGACACAGTGTCATACATTGACACAGTGTCATGTCATTGCTTGACAGTGTCATGTTGTCAAAACTTACATTGACAATGCAGGTCCTAATAACCATAAATTGAACGCTTCGAAATAACAAATAACTCACTGAACACTGAACATGTTTGGCAAACACAAGCGTGTGTCCTTGACGTAGATCCTGAACATCCTGAACATCCCTGGAACAGTGTTGCCACACTGTGCCACGAACCCTTGTTCACCACCCTGAAGAAGTCAATGATATCTTAAAGTGTTAGGTTAGGTTAGGACACACATTTCTTTAAGATCTAAGAAAAACATTTCTCAAAGAGTTAGATGGTTCTTGTTAGATGATGGGTCCTTGTGGACGTGGTGCAGCCCTATCTCTTGGTTTGTTGCAACATGCAAGACCCTGAAGCATACCTGGAGCATACCTGGAGCATACCTGAAGCATACCTGAAGCATACCTGAAGCATACCTAGAGCATACCTAGAGCATACCTAGAGCATACCTGAAGCATACCTGAAGCATACCTGAAGCATACCTGGAGCATACCTGGAGCATACCTGGAGCATACCTGAAGCATACCTGAAGCATACCTGAAGCATACCTGAAGCATACCTAGAGCATACCTAGAGCATACCTGAAGCATACCTGAAGCATACCTGAAGCATACCTGGAGCATACCTAGAGCATACCTAGAGCATACCTGAAGCATACCTGAAGCATACCTGAAGCATACCTGAAGCATACCTGGAGCATACCTGGAGCATACCTGAAGCATACCTGAAGCATACCTGAAGCATACCTGAAGCATACCTAGAGCATACCTAGAGCATACCTGAAGCATACCTGAAGCATACCTGAAGCATACCTGGAGCATACCTGGAGCATACCTAGAGCATACCTAGAGGCAAGGCTTGACTTGTGAAAAGCAAGTCGCTCGGCCGACCGGCTCCCAGGTGTCAGGTCTTACAAGATAAACAAAGCCACGTGGCCTCATCTTTGGTCTTGCCATTGAGAAAAAAAATTTATGTGTACATTTTTTTAAACGAGGGGGGCGGGGGGGGGGGGGGGGAGGTTCGATGTTGATTGCAGGGTCGAGCTTTAGCTATTGGGTCGTGTATTATGTCTGTTGGTCATCTAATGTAATGACTCCAGATTTTCTTACTGTTTTCTACCACTGAAACTTACTGTGGTGGTGGTAGTGTAGGTGGTGGTGGTGTAGGTGGTGGTAGTGTAGGTGGTAGTAGTGTAGGTGGTGGTAGTGTAGGTGGTGGTAGTGTAGGTGGTGGTAGTGTAGGTGGTGGTAGTGTAGGTGGTGGTAGTGTAGGTGGTGGTAGTGTAGGTGGTGGTGGTGTAGGTGGTGGTAGTGTAGGTGGTGGTGGTGGTGGTGGTAGTGTAGGTGGTGGTAGTGTAGGTGGTGGTTGTGTAGGTGGTGGTAGTGTAGGTGGTGGTAGTGTTGTAACAAACTAGGCTGTTGTAAGAATTATCCAGAGTGGTTTATCGACAAAAGAGAATGGGAAGCTGAGCCGCATGGTGACCTGACCCCCAGGGGAATTCGCGGTGGAAATAACCGACGCTTTGTTCATATCTGCGTATAATGAATCATCCTATAGTATTCAGGAATTTAGAGAAAATTAGCCTTTATTCATTTTGCATTAAAATTGTATTGTATAATAGTACTGGGTACAATATCAAGAGTATTCTAATTATTGAGTTTAAGTCACCATCAGTGACGTCACGAATCAGATCTAACTTTTGAGGCGGAGTGACCGGCGGTCATAGGTCAGCAGGGTTGACATGTCTAATATTTCTCAAAGTTTTAATAACCATTTTTGTGATCGGGAACAGCTCTGCCGTTAGATGTTTGTAATTTAATTCAGTAAAATAATTCAACCAGTCTGGATCAATTCAGTATAAACAGAGGATAATTGTTATAACTTAACCGTGCTAAAGTAACTGGGTAAGCGATGCGGAACAATACAAGGTTCTAGTCTGGGCTAGGCCAGACGAGGACAAGTCAGTGTGAATACGGGAGCAGCTGGGAGAGGTCAAACATCTTACCTCTCCCCAAGACATCTAGCTGGTCGCCCAAGGTATAGTTGCTATGGTTATGTATAGAAATAGTCTTCTCATTTGCCATTCAGGTCAAGTAGGGAGTGTTAAAGTGATAGGGAGTGAACACATTTAGATTTTGTTTTAGTTTTCTTTTAATAAATTAAATTTGTTATTAATTTGCATTTTATTGTTTCCATTTGGTTATGTGTAAACTTGTCCTGGTCACGTGGTCCACACGAGGCAGAGTTGCATTGGGCGCCGATTCTAACATCGAATCGGAATTATCAGTACCGTGTAATTTATTCCACACTCAAGGTCATCGTTTATAGTGGGGATCAAGCCCCTAGGTTGATTAATTAGCGTGATCGATCCAGACCTCGATCATTGCTCTTGTATTACTGGTCTGGTGGTGGCAGCAGAGGTGACTCTAGGGTTTTGTTCAGAGCTTAGGTCACGTCATACTGGGTGTAGAATCCTAAGTCGGTCAATCGTCTTAGGACCACGTGGCGTGGAGTTGGCTTTGTTAAAAGTTTTGGAGTCCCTTGGTTTAGAAATAAAAGTAAGAATACGGGTAGAGGGAGTAGAAAGAAGGAAGTAAAGAGAGAGGAACCAAACCCGTGTTACAATGGTGCACAGCGGTGGTTTCAACAATTTTGTTTGAAATTGTTGAAAGGCTCACGCGTCTAGCCGTTCGAACACGTGCGCGGATGCTAGGGAGACAGCCGCGGGCCAGGATTAGCAGTGCGCCCCACAAGTGCGTTTGAGTGGGGATTGGCGAATCTTGGGTCATGCGGGCTGATATGATTAAGGTTTAGTTAGTAAGATTAGGTTGTTAAAATTAGATTTATTGAAAACGAGACCGCTCCGAGTTGATTGGACTGGGTACCATACTCGACCCATTGCAATTAATTCAGAGGTGTTGGGAGCCACCATACTCTCAACAGCAGTTCCTTGAGGGCTGTCGGGGGCGGATATATCTGTGGGACGCCAGTAGATAGTCCGAGGGCGTTATTAGACGACCCAAAACGCTAAGGAAAAACGTAATCCGTGAAGGGCGTTGCGGCCTCCGAGGGACGGACTAGTAAACTACCTAGCAGCGACTCAACAACTAAGTGATCGCACACTTAGTGGAGGTTGAGTCGTCCCTAGTCATAATTGTTGCTGAAAGCTGCGTGTCGCTCTGTTGGAACCTAGATGGTGTGGCCTCTAGGCTAGGTGTGGTACGGCGAGCCGGTAAGGACAATTATAGGATTAAGTCGAGTGCATTTTTTTAATTAAGTATACTTAAATTTATAAAGTAATTTCCGTTTATTTGCGTTGTTCTAGATTATTTTTTTTTTCCCCTAAATTCAATCCCCGGTTAAAATTTTTTTCAAAGTGTTTAGCATTTTCTTGCATATTAGGCTAAGTGCGTACGTTAAGTTTTGTTATTCCCTGTTGTATTAGTCTAAGTCAGAGGCGTTGTTAATCCTCTGGACTTAGGGCTATATGTCGGTCACGATAGATAAGTGAAGGAGTTTAAGGGATAGTAAGTTGCGTGTAAATGTTAGAGTCCGTGGTATATTTCTAAGTATTTTGGGATAAGTTTTCGGCTAAGTCGATGTCGGAAACTCGTTAACTGTAATTAATTTGTATTCATGGGTCACGTGTATGATCTGGGCGTCATTAGGATTCCCCAGTCGATGCGAGTGATATTTTCTAGTTTTTACCAGTAAGACGGTAGAATTGTGTTTGTAGACTTAGAATTCTGTTTTCAGTAGAAACGTAGGTGGAAAACTTTCTAAGTCCAGCTTGGGCTAGAATCTGACTTTTTGGCGGAAATTCTAATTTTCAGGTTTCGTGTATATCCTAGAGTCAGTATTACTCTCTAGTGCGCGCAAGGGACGTAATTCTGTTCGTAAAGCATTAAACAGTGATAATTACATTTTTGCCGAATTTAGTTATTTTTCGAGAAAATCGTGTTGTAATTTTGTCAGAGTCCATTTGAGGTGAAAATCTCGGATTTTGACGAAAATTCGCATTAATGAGTGTTGAAACCGCCCGATGTGTCAGTATTGTTCTGTATACAACGTCAGTAGTAAATAATAACGTATTTATATCTGGAAACGAGAAACCCAAATTTTTTTGAATTAAAGGAGTTTTGTGATATTTGGGGTGATAGAAATTTTTTTCCCTCGGAGTCAGAAAAATTGGCAGAGTCCAGCAATTGAGTAAAAACGCAGTTTTTTTATAAAAATTCAATTTTTAGTAAGCATTTATAGGTCCTGGGTGTCTATATTAATCGCTAGAGCGGTTTATTAACGTAAAACTAGTTATTTTCCTTCAGAACAAAATTTTGATTTTTCAGCGTTTAAGCGAAAAAGCGCGGGACTTAGTTTTTTTCAGCGCAGTTGGTCCCGCTCCATCAGTCATCAGGGGCCACGCTGCTCACTTCAAGTGCGCTTAGTATTCAAATTCAGTAAATATTCTTTCTTACTCCATCACGAGTGCTGCGCGTTAGTTGCGTTATCATTTAAATTGTTTTATATAAATTAGATTCTTTAATTTTTTTAACGTAAAGGACTTAGGTTTCAGCAATAGAACTGCGGGATATTTCACGGTCAGACACGAGTGCGGGGTAGACACTCATTCATTGGATTCACTTCAACGATTCTCTCGATAAATCGGTGTATTTCCTATTTTGGGAATTTAGTAGTTTTCTCTTAGAATAGAGTTGTGATTTTTTTATTTTGTATAAGATCACGGTTGTAGTGAGTCCGGGTCGAGGGTGTACTATAGGGTAGTTTAGAAGAGACGTGGCACACCAGGAATCACAGGAAATGTTTAACCCAGATAATGGCCAGTCAGTAGGGACCAGTGGGAATGGGAGTGTAGAGGATAGAACCTCTTCCGACACCACTGGGGACCGCTCAGGTAGCTCAACTGGCACCACAGGTGGGGCCAGTGGGACTGAAGCGACGAGTTCACGGGTTCTGCATGGGACTGGGCAGTCGAGGGTATCTTTCCATCCCTGGAGAGATACTATTATTGACATGAGTGGGGAGTCTTGCGAGGAGTCGTCCCATGAGTGGGGAGAGCCGTCTTGGGTTCCCCCACAAATAACATCGACGCCATGCCAGCAGGGTAGACAGGGGGCCTCAGTTAGTATGGCAGGACGTCCCACTTCGCTCGGTAGAGAACAGCAACCCGTTCAACGGGAATATGAACAACCACACCAACAGCAGGAACTACCCAACATAACACCAATACCACAGCACCCACAACACCTAGGTACACCTCATCCGTCACTACAACAACCCCAACCCCACCTCCCATACCAACCCTTCCCCCAACCCCAGGCCACTCCATACCCATTCCAACCCCAGGCCACCCCATACCCATACCCATTCCAACCCCAGGCCACCCCATACCCATTCCAACCCCAGGCCACCCCATACCCATACCCATTCCAACCCCAGGCCACCCCATACCCATTCCAACTCCAGGCCACACCATACCCACCCCAACCTCAATCCACACCCCAACCTCAATCCACACCCCAACCCGAGGCCACCCACACCATACCTCAGCCTCAACCCCAACCTCAATCCACACCCCAACCCGAGGCCACCCACACCATACCTCAGCCTCAACCCCAACCTCAATCCACACCCCAACCCGAGGCCACCCACACCATACCTCAGCCTCAACCCCAACCTCAATCCACACCCCAACCCGAGGCCACCCACACCATACCTCAGCCTCAACCCCAACCTCAATCCACACCCCAACCCGAGGCCACCCACACCATACCTCAACCCCAACCCCAGGCCGCCACAGCCTTAGACAGGCAGATGCGCACGGAGACGCCGGGCACTCAGTTGTCGCCATACGTAGAGGCGTTAAGTAAAGGCGAGGGAGCCAAGCCGAGGAACTGTGGCGCGGGTTCATCAGGCGGGAAGCAGCCCTCAGCTGCAAGTTCGAGCCACCCTGCGCGGGGTAACAACAGAGATCCGCGGAGGTGTTACTCCTGCTGGAAGCGCGGGCATATACAGAGGGATTGCGAAGTCACTCCTACGAAAGCATGAAAGCAGGCTCCTAGTGATGGTAGGCCTACTTTTGAGGTGAAAGTGGAGGGTGTGAGATTGACAGCTTTTGTTGATACAGGAAGCCAGGCAACGGTAATTAAAAAGTCAGCCTTCAGCAATTTTAAGTATGCACGTCTTCAACGTTGCGCAAAGACATTAACAGCAGTCAATGGGGAAAAGATTGAGATCGTAGGTCAAGGTACAGTTAATTTTGAGATTGATGGGGCATTGCAGCCTCACACATGTACGATCGTAGAGAACCTTGATTTTCCTGGTCACATCTTAATGGGAACTGATTTTCTGTCGCGATTTAATTATTCCTTGTCTGCTCAAAAAGGGGCTAGGAACTGCAGGTTGCAGTTGGGACAGACTTCCTACCCAGTGGAGATGATCGACCATCCCCCAGTTGTAGCTTCAATTAAGAGGAAGCTGAAATATAATGCGCACTATCCAAAATTGATTTTTAAGTCTCTTCCAGACACAGTTAAGAGGTCATGCGCATTGCATGCATTGACTAAACAGAGTTGCCCACCACATTCTGTTAAATTTATTAAAGTAGCCGTGGGACGTCACATACAACCAGGTACCACCCTTCAGGTGGCTGGGAGATGTGATAGTTTATTAATTCCTCATCACTTAGTTGTAGTGCTCGATAAAGGTGCACTCATTCCAGTTGTCAATCTTTCACATAAGACTTTTCGCTTCAGGGCAGGTGATAGGGTATCTCAGGGAACCATGGTGGAGGACACAGAAATCTTTCACCATGAGTCAGCTGAGACGCCAGCCGTCACTGCACAATGTAGTGCACTGAATATGTTGAACACTAAAACACCATCCAAAGTACAATACCAGACGAGAAATGTTGCACAGAATGTAGAGGAAGTGGAAAAATTAATTTCAGCACTTGATTTGCAACATGTTGCACAGGCAGATAGGAAGGCACTGAGAGGAGTTTTACGAAAATTCCCGAAATTGTTTGCGACAGAGGATGACCAGATTGGTCTCCTTGATAAGATCGAGCACACCATTCCAACTGGTGACCATTTGCCGGTGTACACAAGACAGTGGAGGTTGCCGGAACAGGCAAAGAACATTATCAGGGAGGAGTGCCAGAAAATGTTGAGACAGGGCGTGATAGAGCCTAGTACGTCACCGTGGCTCTCTCCTGTTGTGCTAGTTCGGAAACCGGACGGTAGTTATCGTTTCTGTGTTGACTACCGGAAGGTGAACGAACTAACTAAGGGTGATGTGTATCCGTTGCCCCGAATACAGGAGATCATAGATCAATTTGGTGCTGCTAAGTATTTCTCAACTCTTGACGCAAAATCGGCGTATTGGGCGATTCCGGTGGCAGAACAGGATAGGGAAAAAACAGCATTCTCGGATGGTAGGCACACTTATCAATTCCGTAGGATGCCGTTTGGTTTGAAGACAGCGCCTTCGTCGTTTCAGAGGGCCATCAACTTTATCCTTAGTCCGGTACTGGGTAGGCATTCTTTAGCGTACCTGGATGATGTTGTGATATATTCCAGGACGTTTGAGGAACACCTACAGGACTTGACTGAGACTTTGAAATTGTTAGATCAGGCAGGTTTCAGGCTGAATGTTCAGAAGTGCACCTTGGCGGCTCAGAAATTCAAATTTCTGGGGTTCCAGGTGTGCCCAGACGGTATCCGACCTGACCCAGATTCTTGCCGCGCCATTGCTGACATGCCTACTCCAAGGACAGCAAAGGACGTGCGTAGGTTTTTGGGGGCGGCCGGATATTTTCGTCGTCACATTGAAGGTTTCGCTGGCATTTCAGCACCCCTGACTGATCTGACAAAGAAAAATGCGAAGTTTGTGTGGAAATCTGAACATGACGAGGCCTATCGCAAACTGAAAGACCAACTAATCACGACACCGGTATTGGCTATTCCTGATTTTGAGAAAGAGTGGGAAGTGCACACTGACGCCAGCGGTATTGCTATTGGCGGGTGCTTAATTCAGCGAGACGCAGATAATTTACCCCATCCAGTAGCCTATTTCAGTAGGAAGGTCAAAGGACCTGAAGTTCGTTATTCAGCTACGGATCGGGAGGCACTGGCAGTAGTAGAATCAGTTAGGTATTTCGAGCCTTACCTATTTCAGCGGCATTTTGTAATCTACACAGACCATCGAGCGTTAACACACATATTTAAAAAGCGAACAAAATGCCCACGAATGTCACGCTGGTCTCACGAACTTTCGGCCCACTCATTCCAGATCTTGTACAAGCCTGGTCCAGCACATGTTGTGCCAGATACGCTAAGTAGAAATATAGCGGCAGTTCAAATTAATGAAAACATTGAAACCATTCCATCAGATAAAATGAGAGAATACCAGATGAGCGAGCCTAGATGGAAAGAGATTATTGAGTATTTAGAGGGAGGAAAATACCCCAAAAAGAAAAAGAATTTACCTATACATGATTTTGAAATGAAACAGGGCGTCCTGTATTATGTTCATAGCCAGAATGATAGGGCAGTATTTCAGCTAGTTATTCCGGACGCGTTGCGGTCATCAGCGTTAAAGCTTGCGCATGCTTCAAAAATTGCAGGGCATCCGGGGATCTTTAAAACGCACTTAAAAGCAAAGTCTCTATTTTATTTTCCAGGATTACTTTCTGAGGTAATCAATTTCGTGAAGTCGTGCCCTCGTTGCCAGAGGAGGAAAGGTACCCTTAAGGTACAAGCCCCACTTCAGGAATTTCCTGAAATTCGTGAACCGTTAGATCGTGTGGGGGCCGATCTGATTGATTTACACCACAGTCATTCAGGAAATAGATATGTGTTGGTGCTAGTTGACCATCTGTCTAGATACACTACACTAGTTGCATTACCTCAGAAGGATTCTCGTACGGTTGCAGATGCATTCTTGCGTAGGTTCGTTACTGTATTCGGACCTCCTAAAGTTTTAGTCTCTGACCGGGGTCAAGAATTCAATGGGAATATATTTAGAGAAGTTTGTAAGATTTTAGAGACAACTTCGGCTTTTACAACGGCCTACCACCCACAAGCAAACGGAATGACGGAACGGACTAATCGTTCAGTCAAGGATATGCTTGCAATCCTTGCTGAACATGATGCAAACACCTGGGATGAACACCTACCCTATGTTCAGTTCGCCTTGAATACTGCCATCCACCAATCAATTAACACCCAACCACTTCATTTGTTTACTGGTAATTCATGCAATTTCCCCTCAGGTCTGCTTAACAGACATAATGTTGCATACGGGGAGGACTATCCTTCAGAGGTCCTTGGTAAAATGAGAAATGCATGGAATATTGCAGCTGAAGCGTCCAAGAAGGCACGGACTCGGTATGCTCATTTTTATGACAAGAAAGTGCGCCCTCTTGAGTTGAAGGAAGGAAGCCTCGTATTGAGAGTGAATGAGGCTGCGCCCGCCAATCAGAGCAGGAAACTAGCTCCGAGGTGGCGAGGACCATATAGAGTAATTAAAAGGGCGGGGCCGGTTAATCTTGTTATAAAAGGAGTGTTCGAGGACCAGGTGGAAAGGACAATTCACGTAAATAAATTGAAACATTATCATGCTAGAGAGGAATTAGAACTGCCTTCAGCGGGTCTAGTTCCTGACTCAGCAGTGCTGACTCATGGCTTCACCGACGAGTCAGAAGATGAGGATGACCCTCTGTCATCGCTCATCAGTAGTCAGGTGCAGTCTCGCCACCCTATGGTGACGAGATCTCGCGCTATACAGTAAAGTAACTTCCTTGGTTAGTATAATTTAGTATTCATTAGATTTTCCTGTAAAGGCAATGAGATGTACTATGTCTATACTTGACTCAGGTAGCAACTTTTACCGTGCTCTGAGGTTCCACCTCCACCAAACCCAGAGTATATCTATGCTTCCGCTGTGTTGTGTCTGTCTGTTCCCAGGTCTGATTGGTACACCGACCCAGTTGTTCCAGCCACACGTGAACCCTTGTCTGTAAAGACCGAGGGGGGAGGCACGTTACACAAAGCCCTCCCCCCACCAGACCCAGTAACCCATACATCAGTTACTTTGGGGATGAGTGACTGTCCAAGAGTCACCCGGCCGACGCCTCACGTCACTAACGAGGTTGTCAGGGCCAGCGAGCTGTCCACATTATAGCAGTCACCGGAGGTGCCATACAACGCCGGGGTAGCTGTCTCGAGATCACCAATACCCACCTGCTGCGTCATCAAGACTGCAGTCATTCCAGCAGTGTTGGAGGAGAGGTCAAGAAATGGAAAGCACGTAGCAGTACTCAAGAATTTCGCCGGAAGATTAATGATTACGTCATCTGAAGTAACAAGAAAGCAGAAGTAAGGCGGTCACAGGTGGAAGGCACGGTTTCCCTACAGAGTACCGGGACTCGCCAATAGAAGGTCGCAAAATTGTCTCCTTTGGCCTAAAGTCGGCGGTACGAGGGTATGCACAGTTGGTGTTTACGGCCTAGTAACCTGGTGACATCAAGAAACGCCTGAGATGACGTGAGCAATGATGGAAGACGAGATTCACCTGTTCTGCAAACAAGCAACCCGCCTCTACGACCTTCTGACACCACTCCTGCTAAGAGACACCGTTGGTACATCCAGTTCTGCTCTGCTGTGGTCATCTGCGACGTCAAGTTTAACATCAAGACTGCCGTGTGAACTGTGATTGATATGAAGGCGTGTGGACTGTCGAGAGCAAGATTAATGGCCGAAGTAACAGTATTCTACAGCTGTCACTTGGCACTCCGCTCTACTACACTCTGTCGTCATTCAAGAGTACCGGATGGGAGTACAAGAGGACCAGGTATTGATGTCTACACATGAGAAGAAGCAAGATCGACACCGTCATCGTCAGCGACTACATTCAGCATCCAGCAGCATCGATTTTTTTTTTTTCGATTACTCAATATGAACAATTGATACAAACAACAAAGTTGGCTCTGAACATCTGTGTAAAGAACATCTGGACACTTTTGTTTAAATGTTGAAAAACAGATTTAAAATAATTCTGGTATAATATATGAAAATTTTACTCTATAAATTGGTCAGTAATCAAAATCGAAGCCCCTGTGTAATTGTCTCAGCCCAGAACAAACGGTTATGGAAAATTATGTTGTGCTATTTTTTTCAGAATGTTTGAACACAGGAGAGGCGGACCAATATAAACATTGACACTTCTGGTGAGTGAGAACACTTGGCTGTACAGTCAGCTGAAACCTGTGATATAGTATAGGAATTTTTTTTTATTTTTAGATACATGTAATAAACATTAGGTGTGTTCCTTAACATGTCAAGGTTGACATTGATGGGGAGTGGTTAGTACACGGATGTGAACTTGATAGTTCCGTAGTACGCTCCCGGATGACTGAAAGTTCAGTCTGAACTTATAACTTTAATGGTTGTTTGAGCACGGTGTGGCCGGCTCTAGAGGACACATGGACTTGGCTAGTGAAGAGCCAAGAGAGTTTAATAGCTAGTTTTTGATGGTAGAGTAGGGACATGTTATTTAGCTATGTCAGTAAGGATAGGATGTATGTTTCCTGATATTAGAGGATTGCTGTCAGTTGACAGCTGAGAAATTTATGAAATATGGACATGTTCATTATGATGTTGGACTATTATTTGTCAAATTTTATTAGTTAGGTTAGCTTTTGTTTGTGGCATGAGTTGAATTGTGGGTTTGGATACTAAACCTCGTGAATTTTAACAAATTAACAAGGTTTACTAAGTGCTTGTGCGGGGGGGTTGTAACAAACTAGGCTGTTGTAAGAATTATCCAGAGTGGTTTATCGACAAAAGAGAATGGGAAGCTGAGCCGCATGGTGACCTGACCCCCAGGGGAATTCGCGGTGGAAATAACCGACGCTTTGTTCATATCTGCGTATAATGAATCATCCTATAGTATTCAGGAATTTAGAGAAAATTAGCCTTTATTCATTTTGCATTAAAATTGTATTGTATAATAGTACTGGGTACAATATCAAGAGTATTCTAATTATTGAGTTTAAGTCACCATCAGTGACGTCACGAATCAGATCTAACTTTTGAGGCGGAGTGACCGGCGGTCATAGGTCAGCAGGGTTGACATGTCTAATATTTCTCAAAGTTTTAATAACCATTTTTGTGATCGGGAACAGCTCTGCCGTTAGATGTTTGTAATTTAATTCAGTAAAATAATTCAACCAGTCTGGATCAATTCAGTATAAACAGAGGATAATTGTTATAACTTAACCGTGCTAAAGTAACTGGGTAAGCGATGCGGAACAATACAAGGTTCTAGTCTGGGCTAGGCCAGACGAGGACAAGTCAGTGTGAATACGGGAGCAGCTGGGAGAGGTCAAACATCTTACCTCTCCCCAAGACATCTAGCTGGTCGCCCAAGGTATAGTTGCTATGGTTATGTATAGAAATAGTCTTCTCATTTGCCATTCAGGTCAAGTAGGGAGTGTTAAAGTGATAGGGAGTGAACACATTTAGATTTTGTTTTAGTTTTCTTTTAATAAATTAAATTTGTTATTAATTTGCATTTTATTGTTTCCATTTGGTTGTGTGTAAACTTGTCCTGGTCACGTGGTCCACACGAGGCAGAGTTGCATTGGGCGCCGATTCTAACATCGAATCGGAATTATCAGTACCGTGTAATTTATTCCACACTCAAGGTCATCGTTTATAGTGGGGATCAAGCCCCTAGGTTGATTAATTAGCGTGATCGATCCAGACCTCGATCATTGCTCTTGTATTACTGGTCTGGTGGTGGCAGCAGAGGTGACTCTAGGGTTTTGTTCAGAGCTTAGGTCACGTCATACTGGGTGTAGAATCCTAAGTCGGTCAATCGTCTTAGGACCACGTGGCGTGGAGTTGGCTTTGTTAAAAGTTTTGGAGTCCCTTGGTTTAGAAATAAAAGTAAGAATACGGGTAGAGGGAGTAGAAAGAAGGAAGTAAAGAGAGAGGAACCAAACCCGTGTTACAGTGTAGGTGGTGGTGGTGTAGGTGGTGGTAGTGTAGGTGGTGGTAGTGTAGGTGGTGGTAGTGTAGGTGGTGGTAGTGTAGGTGGTGGTAGTGGTGGTGCACACTCCTAGGAGTACTAGTACCGGGTGATTGCTATGTAAGCAACCCGTTCTCGCAAATTTAATAAGTCAATATTGACTTATTAAATATGTGCATAGGTGACATACTTAACATAATAGATACCCTTAAAAAGATTCATAGAAAACACCGACCTTACCTAACCTTGTTAGTATCTTAAGATAAGCATCTTATAGCTTCGTAATTACAATTATTACCTAACCTATAATAGGTATAGGTTAAGTAATAATTGTAATTACGAAGCAATAAGATGTTTATCTTAAGATACTAACAAGGTTAGGTAAGGTCGGTGTTTTCTATGAATCTTTTTAAGGGTATCTATTATGTTTAGAATATCACCTATGCACGTAGTTAATAAGTCAATATTGACTTATTAAATTTGCGAGAACGGGTTGATGTAAGCCCAGTTCCTCCTCTGATCATCCAGCCTGTTGTGACTAGCAGCGCGGCACTCAGTTTGGTTTTTTAGGTTCGTCGATGGATACATAATGCATGCCTCGTGTGCCATTGTGTATGTGTATGTATGTATGTTTATATTTGTATATACGTGTGTAATTATACATGATTGTGTCACACTCGTAGACTGCTCCAGGCCAGACGGTCTAACAGAACCAGTCTTTTTTTTTTACAAGTATGTCACTCAAACTACCTGTTTAGACGTTATCAGTCCAGCTTAATTGGCGATTTATCAGCTTGCTGTAAGTTCGCAGTTTAATATAAAAAAAAATTGTCAGATGGTATTTCGACATCTTCAGTAAAATGGTGAATTTCTTAATTCCTCGTATACAGTACCATGCAATGAGTCAGAAGCAAGGTTAGCGAATATAGCAAATAATTGAGTCAAATCTGTCTTTACTCTCCTGGTAGGAATATCAGGGTGAAATACACCAAGATTAGACAACAGTTTGGTCGTTCCAGTGAACCTCTTTGCAATCTGGGGCAACTAATTCGCTACATAGACATTTGACCAGCAATCTAGAAACATATGGCAGCTTCTATGTTCAACTCTCCTTCAATCATTCCCTGTACTGTGAGCCCACAGTAGCTATCTGCTTGTCTCTGAAGTATGTGGTAATCTTGGGTGTTCACTGATACCTGGTTGATACCTGGTTGATGGGGTTCTGGGAGTTCTTCTACTCCCCAAGCCCGGCCCGAGGCCAGGCTCGACTTGTGAGAGTTTGGTCCACCAGGCTGTTGCTTGGAGCGGCCCGCAGGCCCACATACCCACCACAGCCCGGTTGGTCCGGCACTCCTTGGAGGAATAAATCTAGTTTCCTCTTGAAGATGTCCACGGTTGTTCCGGCAATATTTCTTATGCTTGCTGGGAGGACGTTGAACAACCGCGGACCTCTGATGTTTATACAGTGTTCTCTGATTGTGCCTATGGCACCTCTTCTCTTCACTAAGATATCTTAAGATTCTCTATGTAATATGAAAGAATTGGTCTATATAATACACAGATTTTCACCCATTTGGGGTATCTGAACGCCGACCTACAGGAAGCGAGGAGGTCTCTCTACCGTCCAGCCCAAGTGGTTCGGTAAATCGTTTGTAGCTGAACGATGGTACTGAAATCGCGTCTCAGGATGGTCATAACTACCAGTTAAGACACCAGACAACTGTGTAGCCAGTTGGTACATATAGTCTTCACCAGGTGCTTCAGCTGAAGTTTCACCTGCACAGCACCGAGCGAGGATAAGCTTCGCCTAGTGAAACTTATCAGCTGGGGCTGATAAGTTGAACTATTTGTTTACTGAGAGGCACTAGAAGGAAACCTTTAAGTGATTGGTGCTCAGAGGCCAGAGAGAGCACCGCGTGAGCTGAATCGCATTGTTAATGGATGTGTCGTATTGTTGTGGTGTGGGCTGGTGCTGCCCCCTGGTGGCTGGTGCTGCCCCCTGGTGGCTGGTGCTGCCCCCTGGTGGCTGGTGTTGCCCCCTGGTGGCTGGTGCTGCCCTCTGGTGGCTGGTGTTGCCCCCTGGTGGCTGGTGCTGCCCCCTGGTGGCTGGTGCTGCCCCCTGGTGGCTGGTGCTGCCCCCTGCTGGCTGGTGCTGCCCCCTGGTGGCTGGTGCTGCCCCCTGGTGGCTGGTGCTGCTCCCTGGTGGCTGGTGCTGCCCCCTGGTGGCTGGTGCTGCCCCCTGGTGGCTGGTGCTGCCCCCTGGTGGCTGGTGCTGCCCCCTGGTGGCTGGTGCTGCCCCCTGGTGGCTGGTGCTGCCCCCTGGTGACTGGTGCTGCCCCCTGGTGGCTGGTGCTGCTCCGTGGTGGCTGGTGCTGCCCCCTGGTGGCTGGTGCTGCCCCCTGGTGGCTGGTGCTGCCCCCTGGTGGCTGGTGCTGCCCCCTGGTGGCTGGTGCTGCCCCCTGGTGGCTGGTGCTGCCCCCTGGTGGCTGGTGCTGCCCCCTGGTGGCTGGTGCTGCCCCCTGGTGGCTGGTGCTGCCCCCTGGTGGCTGGTGCTGCCCCCTGGTGGCTGGTGCTGCTCCCTGGTGGCTGGTGCTGCTCCCTGGTGGCTGGTGCTGCCCCCTGGTGGCTGATGCTGCCCCCTGGTGGCTGGTGCTGCTCCCTGGTGGCTGGTGCTGCCCCCTGGTGGCTGGTGCTGCTCCCTGGTGGCTGGTGCTGCCCCCTGGTGGCTGGTGCTGCCCCCTGGTGGCTGGTGCTGCTCCCTGGTGGCTGGTGCTGCTCCCTGGTGGCTGGTGCTGCCCCCTGGTGGCTGGTGCTGCCCTCTGGTGGCTGGTGCTGCCCTCTGGTGGCTGGTGCTGCCCCCTGGTGGCTGGTGCTGCCCCCTGGTGACTGGTGCTGCCCCCTGGTGGCTGGTGCTGCCCTCTGGTGGCTGGTGCTGCCCCCTGGTGGCTGGTGCTGCCCTCTGGTGGCTGGTGCTGCCCCCTGGTGGCTGGTGCTGCCCCCTGGTGGCTGGTGCTGCCCTCTGGTGGCTGGTGCTGCCCCCTGGTGGCTGGTGCTGCCCCCTGGTGGCTGGTGCTGCCCCCTGGTGGCTGGTGCTGCCCCCTGGTGGCTGGTGCTGCCCCCTGGTGGCTGGTGCTGCCCCCTGGTGGCTGGTGCTGCCCTCTGGTGGCTGGTGCTGCCCCCTGGTGACTGGTGTTGCCCCCTGGTGGCTGGTGCTGCCCCCTGGTGGCTGGTGCTGCCCCCTGGTGGCTGGTGCTGCCCTCTGGTGGCTGGTGCTGCCCCCTGGTGGCTGGTGCTGCCCCCTGGTGGCTGGTGCTGCCCCCTGGTGGCTGGTGCTGCCCCCTGGTGGCTGGTGCTGCCCCCTGGTGGCTGGTGCTGCCCTCTGGTGGCTGGTGCTGCCCCCTGGTGGCTGGTGCTGCCCCCTGGTGGCTGGTGCTGCCCCCTGGTGGCTGGTGCTGCTCCCTGGTGGCTGGTGCTGCCCCCTGGTGGCTGGTGCTGCTCCCTGGTGGCTGGTGCTGCTCCCTGGTGGCTGGTGCTGCCCCCTGGTGGCTGGTGCTGCCCCCTGGTGGCTGGTGCTGCCCCCTGGTGGCTGGTGCTGCCCCCTGGTGGCTGGTGCTGCTCCCTGGTGGCTGGTGCTGCCCCCTGGTAGCTGGTGCTGCCCCCTGGTGGGCATCACACAAGGGGTAAATCAGGGTTCTTTTAAAATCTTGTTTCTATGTGAACGACGAATTGGCAGGTGATCCACACATCGCATGTGGATATGTGGATAACCTAACAAACATTCTGGGTTAGACTAAGTAAATGACAGACTTAGGCCAACTCTGCTGAAATCCCGGCTTTCAGTTGGTATCCCCATTGTGGTGTATTATATTGTGTTGACGTCTGATAGCCGCCGCTCGGCGAATGTTTCACATGCAGAGGAGGTTGGTCGCTACAACGTGCTCTGCATGAACTGTTGACCAGTGGTTAACTGGGCGGTTCGTGGGGCTCCTGTTGCTATGCTGTGTGTGTGTGCTCATATATTTGTACTTACCTATTTGTGCTTGCTGGGGTTGAGCTCTGGCTCTTTGGTCCCGCCTCTCAACTGTCAATCAACTGGTGTACAGGTTCCTGAGCCTACTGGGCTCTGTCATATCTACACTTGAAACTGTGTATGGAGTCAGCCTCCACCACATCACTGCCTAGTGCATTCCATCCGTTAACTACTCTGACACTGAAGAAGTTCTTTCTAACGTCCCTGTGGCTCATTTGGGTGCTCAGTTTCCACCTGTGTCCCCTTGTTTGCGTCTCACCAGTGTTGAACAGTTTATCTTTATCTACCCTGTCAATTCCCCCTGAGGATTTTGTAGGTAGTGATCATGTCTCCCTTTACTCTTTTGTTTTCCAGTGTCGTGAGGTGCATTTCCCGCAGCCTTTCCTCGTAACTCATGCCTCTTAGTTCTGGGACTAGCCTAGTGGCATACCTCTGAACTTTTTCCAGTTTCGTCTTGAGCTTGACAAGGTACGGACTCCATGCTGGGGCCGCATACTCCAGGATTGGTCTTACATATGTGGTATATAAGGTTCTGAATGATTCCTTACACAGGTTCCTGAAAGCAGTTCTGATGTTAGCCAGCCTCGCATATGCCGCAGATGTTATTCTTTTGATGTGGGCTTCAGGAGACAGGTTTGGTGTGATATCAACTCCCAGATATCAACTCCCAAACTCTCTGTCCGTTTCATGAAGGACTTCATCTCCCATTCGGTATCCTGTGTCTGGCCTCCTGTTTCCACTGCCTAGTTTCATTACCTTACATTTACTCGGGTTGAACCTTAATAGCCATTTGTTGGACCATTCATTCAGTCTGTCTTGGTCATCTTGTAGCCTCATACTATCTTCCACTGTCTTAATCCTCCTCATAATTTTTGCATCATCAGCAAACAATGAGAGGAATGATTTTATACCCTCTGGAAGATCATTTACATATTTAAGAAACAGTATGGGTCCAAGGACTGAACCCTGTGGGACCCCGCTGGTGACGTCTCGCCAATCTCAGACCTCACCCCTCACAGTGACTCGCTGTCTTCTGTTACTCAGGTACTCCCTTATCCAGTGGAGTACCTTCCCTTTCACTCCTGCCTGCATCTCTAGCTTTCGCACTAGTCTCTGGTGTGGCACTGTGTCAAAGGCTTTCTGGCAATCCAAAAATATGCAGTCTGCCCACCCCACTGCCTGGGCCTCGTAGCCTGGTGGATAGCGCGCAGGACTCGTAATTCTGTGGCGCGGGTTCGATTCCCGCACGAGGCAGAAACAAATGGGCAAAGTTTCTTTCACCCTGAATGCCCCTGTTACCTAGCAGTTAATAGGTACCTGGGTGTTAGTCAGCTGTCACGGGCTGCTTCCTGGGGGTGGAGGCCTGGTCGAGGACCGGGCCGCGGGGACACTAAAGCCCCGAAATCATCTAAAGATAACCTCAAGATAACCTCAAGATAACCCCTCTCTTTCTTGCCTGATGCGTGTTGCCTGATCGTAGAATTCCATTAATCCTGTGAGGCAGGACTTGCCATCCCTGAACCCGGTCGGAAGCCGGTCGGCCGAGCGGACAGCACGCTGGACTGTGATCATGTGGTCCTGGGTTCGATCCCGGGCGCCGACGAGAAACAATGGGCAGAGTTTCTTTCACCCTATGCCCCTGTTACCTAGCAGTTAATAGGTACCTGGGTGTTAGTCAGCTGTCACGGGCTGCTTCCTGGGTGTGGAGGCCTGGTCAAGGACCGGGCCGCGGGGACACTAAAAGCCCCGAAATCATCTCAAGATAACCTCAAGATAACCCATGTTGGTGTTGTGTCACAAAGTTCCTTCGCTCCAGATGTTCCAGGTGTGTGTGTGTGTGTGTGTGTGTGTGTGTGTGTGTGTGTGTGTGTGTGTGTGTGTGTGTGTGTGTGTGGAGGCTGGCGACCAGGAAGCCATGACAGACAGCTCCGGGAGACATCATTCTCCTTCACCGGAAGCCGCGGTGAAAAGGTGGGCACCAAGGCGAGGCTAATCTTTTAAGTGTTCGGTTAATTAACCCATCTACCTGTTATTTGTTTGTTGTGTTTGTGCCTGGGAGATGAGAGGAGGTGTCCTTGCCGCTCCTGGGAGTGTGGCTTGGGATCGCTCACTCGTCATCACTGCCTGAGGTGCGGTGGTTCAAGGAAAGCCTTGAACCCTTAGGCACCATGAATGTACTCCCCTATTTCTATTCACGTAGTTGTGCTTGCGGGGGTTGAACTCTGGCTCTTTGGTCCCGCCTCTCAACTGTCAATCAACTGTTTCTAACTACTACTACTAGTATTTTTTTCCACATCACACACATATACCCCAGGAAGCAGCCCGTGACAGCTGACTAACTCCCAGGTACCTATTTACTGCTAGGAAACAGGGGGTATTCACCTATTTGTGCTTGCGGGGGTTGAGCTCTGGCTCTTTGGTCCCGCCTCTCAACCGTCAATCTGTACAAATTGTACAGATTGACGGTGTACAGATTCCTGAGCCTATTGGGCTCTGTCATATCTACTTTTGAAACTGTGTGTGGAGGCTGGCTTCATACACAGGTGGTCTGTGCGTGGTGGTGTGGTAATAGTGTGTGTGTGTGTGTGTGTGTGTGTGTGTGTGTGTGTGTGTGTGTGTGTGTGTGTGTGTGTGTGTGTGTGTGTGTGTGTGTACTCACCTAGTTGTACTCACCTAGTTGTGCTTGCGGGGGTTGAGCTCTGGCTCTTTGGTCCCGCCTCTCAACTGTCAATCAACAGGTGTACAGGTTCCTGTGTGTGTGTGTGTGTGTGTGTGTGTGTGTGTGTGTGTGTGTGTGTGTGTGTGTGTGTGTGTGTGTGTGTGTGTGGAGTCTCCCCAGCTGCCCCATGGGAGGAAAGTTCTGCACCAGTGTGCTCTGTTGATGCAATGTAAGACTGGTAGTTTGTGAGTATGTCAGTGTGGGTGTCGACATGAGGGTGAGTGAGAATGTCCGAGGTTGACCTGGCCTAGAGGTGCTTGCCCGGCCGATCCTTAGCTCCTGGGCTTCGACATCTCAACTGGCGCTCGTCTAAAATAAATTACTCACAGAACTCCTGTTTCTTGTCCTCTGTAATTCTAAAATTGTGCATTTAATTTGAATTTCATCTCCATTTATGTGTCCCTAGCATCCATGTCTGGTTCACCTGTGCCCCCTAGCATCCATGTCTGGTTCACCTGTGTCTCCTAGCATCCATGTCTGGTTCACCTGTGCCCCCTAGCATCCATGTCTGGTTCACCTGTACCCCTAGCATCCATGTCTGGTTCACCTGTGCCCCCTAGCATCCATGTCTGGTTCACCTGTACCCCTAGCATCCATGTCTGGTCCACCTGTGCCCCCTAGCATCCATGTCTGGTTCACCTGTACCCCTAGCATCCATGTCTGGTTCACCTGTGCCCCCTAGCATCCATGTCTGGTTCACCTGTATCCCTAGCATCCATGTCTGGTTCACCTGTGCCCCCTAGCATCCATGTCTGGTTCACCTGTGTCCCTAGCATCCATGTCTGGTTCACCTGTGTCCCCTAGCATCCATGTCTGGTTCACCTGTGCCCCCTAGCATCCATGTCTAGTTCACCTGTGTCCCTAGCATCCATGTCTGGTTCACCTGTGTCCCCTAGCATCCATGTCTGGTTCACCTGTGCCCCCTAGCATCCATGTCTGGTTCACCTGTGTCCCTAACATCCATGTCTGGTTCACCTGTGCCCCCTAGCATCCATGTCTGGTTCACCTGTGCCCCTAGCATCCATGTCTGGTTCACCTGTGTCGCCTAGCATCCATGTCTGGTTCACCTGTGCCCCCTAGCATCCATGTCTGGTTCACCTGTGTCCCCTAGCATCCATGTCTGGTTCACCTGTGCCCCTAGCATCCATGTCTGGTTCACCTGTGCCCCTAGCATCCATGTCTGGTTCACCTGTGTCCCCTAGCATCCATGTCTGGTTCACCTGTGTCCCCTAGCATCCATGTCTGGTTCACCTGTGCCCCTAGCATCCATGTCTGGTTCACCTGTGCCCCCTAGCATCCATGTCTGGTTCACCTGTGTCCCCTAGCATCCATGTCTGGTTCACCTGTGTCCCAAGCATCCATGTCTGGTTCACCTGTGTCCCTAGCATCCATGTCTGGTTCACCTGTGTCCCCTAGCATCCATGTCTGGTTCACCTGTGTCCCTAGCATCCATGTCTGGTTCACCTGTGCCCCCTAGCATCCATGTCTGGTTCACCTGTGTCCCTAGCATCCATGTCTGGTTCACCTGTGTCCCTAGCATCCATGTCTGGTTCACCTGTGTCCCCTAGCATCCATGTCTGGTTCACCTGTGTCCCTAGCATCCATGTCTGGTTCACCTGTGCCCCCTAGCATCCATGTCTGGTTCACCTGTGTCCCTAGCATCCATGTCTGGTTCACCTGTGTCCCTAGCATCCATGTCTGGTTCACCTGTGTCCCTAGCATCCATGTCTGGTTCACCTGTGCCCCCTAGCATCCATGTCTGGCTCACCTGTGCCCCTAGCATCCATGTTTGGCTCACCTGTGCCCCCTAGCATCCATGTCTGGTTCACCTGTGCCCCCTAGCATCCATGTCTGGTTCACCTGTGCCCCCTAGCATCCATGTCTGGTTCACCTGTGTCCCTAGCATCCATGTCTGGTTCACCCGTGTCCCTAGCATCCATGTCTGGTTCACCTGTGCCCCTAGCATCCATGTCTGGTTCACCTGTGTCCCTAGCATCCATGTCTGGCTCACCTGTGCCCCTAGCATCCATGTCTGGTTCACCTGTGTCCCCTAGCATCCATGTCTGGCTCACCTGTGCCCCTAGCATCCATGTCTGGTTCACCTGTGTCCCTAGCATCCATGTCTGGTTCACCTGTGTCCCTAGCATCCATGTCTGGTTCACCTGTGCCCCCTAGCATCCATGTCTGGTTCACCTGTGCCCCTAGCATCAATCCCTATGGTTCACCTGTGCCCCTAGCATCCATCTCTGTGTCTCATCACTATCTAATTCATATTGTACTTTCAGTATTTTGTATGTCGTGATCATCTTCCTGGTTCTTCAATTCCCCACATTGGTTAGCTTGACTTCTCTCTAATCTTTCTACATAAGTTATCTCACTTATCTCAGTTTTATTCTCCTCGTGTACTTGTTAAGGCTGAGATTCCCTGCTGGAGTTGCATATTTTAGGATTGGTCTGACGTACGTGAGGCTGATGGGGATGTTTGTGGTTGTGGTGTCAGTGTTATGTCTGTGTTCCATACTTGTGTTGATGTTAATAATATCCTTTTGTGTTTCCTCTCTCTGTGTAGGAATGGGTGGGGGTGTGTGAGTGTGTGTGTGAGTGAGTGTGTGAGTGTGAGTGTATGAGTCAGTCTCAGGAGGAAACAAGGAAATAAACTCGTGCCCTGACAGGCCTTGACTTCCGCTAGCCCTTCTTACCCCCCCCCCCTTACCACCCCTCCCCCCCCTTACTCCCAATCCTCCCCATCCTTGCCCCCTCCCCCCCCCCCATCCTTCCCCCTCATCACCAATCCCTCCAGTCCATCACGTTATCACCAAACTCTCATTCTTTCATCCTAAATCCTCCTTCACTCCCTCCTTCTGCCTCCTCCTCCTCCCTCACACCTCCTCTCCCCCCTCCTTACCTCCTGAACCCCCCTCCCCCCCTCTCCCTCCCTCCCCATCACCCCCTGAACCCTCCCCCCATTAAGACAATACGCCACTGCACCTTCCTACACGCATTTGGCATAACGGTACACCTGGGGTAATTTTCTAGCTGGAAAAAAAATAATACGCAATTTATCTAAATGGTGTAGGCGCTTCCGTGTTGGTCTGACGTACGTGTATACCCGCCTGGGTGTGCTGGCTGCGTCGGCCAGCACCTGGCACGGGGCTTGGGAGCTGTGGCTCGACTCTGTAACACCGTGTATTTCTTAGTGCAATACAGTGACTCACTACACCTGTTCCTTATCATACCTTGACCTTGAGGTGCTTCCGGGGCTTAGCGTTCCCGCGGCCCGGTCGTCGACCAGGCCTCCTGGTTGCTGGACTGATCAACCAGGCTGTTGGACATTGACAACGTTAATGTCGACATTGTTCGTTATTTTTTTTTTATTATTATTATTTTCTACCACAGACGTGGCCAGACATTTACAATGCTAACCAGCATATATACATTTTCTTCTGTCCTCCATGGACAGGGTTAGAGATGTGTTAAATATATAGTTTAAGGGTTTATTGAACACCACAGAAGGTGATTCGATGCTTTTAAAATGCTAAGACATTGATAGTTGTGTGTTTAGATTGTGTCAACGATCTTCGTCTAAACTGTTCCACTGATTGACGGCGCTTGACACTGAAGAAGGTCACTGTGGTCTCCCTGTGTCACTGTAGAGTCTCTAGTGTCCATCTAAGACCCTCCAACTGGTCTCCCTGTGTCACTGTAGAGTCTCTAGTGTCCATCTAAGACCCTCCAACTGGTCTCCCTGTGTCACTGTAGAGTCTCTAGTTTCCATCTAAGACCCTCCAACTGGTCTCCCTGTGTCACTGTAGAGTCTCTAGTGTCCATCTAAGACCCTCCAACTGGTCTCCCTGTGTCACTGTAGAGTCTCTAGTGTCCATCTAAGACCCTCCAACTGGTCTCCCTGTGTCACTGTAGAGTCTCTAGTGTCCATCTAAGACCCTCCAACTGGTATTCCTAAGTTTAAACAATGCTATTTTGTCTAATTTGTAAATTCAGTTGAGAATCTTATATGTCGTTTTCATATCCTCCCTTTTTGCTCCTTTTTCCCAGTGTGGTGATGTCTAGTTCCATTAGTCTTTCCTCATAGCTCAAGCCTTTCAGCTCAAGAGTCTTGTTGTACATCTTTGGACGTTTTCTAGCTCTGTTTTGTACTTAAGATTGGGATTGTATCACACGACCTCATGTGCATAACGTTGCATTTGGTTGAGTTAATGTCTAGTAGCCATTAATCAGACTACCTCTGGAGAGTCTCAAGATTTCTTTGAAAATTATCACACTCCCTCTCTGTTCTGACTCGGCTCATTTGTGTTGCATCAACTGCGAACAGTGATATGAAAGAGCCAGTTTCTTCTGATGAAACTTATTAGAAACAGGATGGGCCCCAGAACCGCCCCTTGGGGTACCTCACTCGTATCCTCTCTACACTCTCATGTCTCACTGTAACCTGCTTCCTTCCTGAGAGGTACTCTCTCCCACCATCACTCTTCTTCATACACCAGCCTGTTTCTCTGGCTGGAATACGAATATCTTTAATTTAACAGTATAATATGCAGTCAGCCCATACTCTTCTCCCTTGATTGGATTATGTCATTTTGCTGTATAAGTCAAACAAAACTGGCTCTTTTGTTCCTACACTGCTCTTTCCTCGTAATCTGTCCTTGTGTACTCTATCAATTTACGAGAATTTTGAATGTGGTAATCATGTCTCCCCTAATTTCTGTCTTCACTGACACGAAATTTAATTATTTTTACGTTTTCTTTTAATTCGTATCTTCTATTTCAGGAGTAATTCTTGTTGGCATGCGTCTGGATCTCTCTGTCTCTGTCTGTCTCTCTGTCTCTGTCTCTCTCTCTCTCTCTCTCTCTCTCTCTCTCTCTCTCTCTCTCTCTCTCTGTCTCTCTCTCTCTCTCTCTCTCTCTGTCTCTGTCTCTGTCTCTCTCTCTCTCTCTCTCTGTCTCTCTCTCTCTCTCTCTCTCTCTCTCTCTCTCTCTCTCTCTCTCTCTCTCTCTCTCTCTCTCTCTCTCTCTCTCTCTCTCTCTCTCTCTCTCTCTGTCTCTCTCTGTCTCTCTCTCTGTCTCTCTCTCTCTCTCTGTCTCTCTCTCTCTCTCTCTGTCTCTCTCTCTCTCTCTCTCTCTCTGTCTCTGTCTCTCTCTCTCTCTCTCTCTCTCTCTCTCTGTCTCTCTCTCTCTCTCTCTCTCTCTCTCTCTCTCTCTCTCTCTCTCTCTCTCTCTCTCTCTCTCTCTCTCTCTCTCTCTCTCTCTCTCTCTCTCTCTCTCTCTCTGTCTCTCTCTCTGTCTCTCTCTCTCTCTCTGTCTCTCTCTCTCTCTCTCTGTCTCTCTCTCTCTCTCTCTCTCTCTGTCTCTGTCTCTCTCTCTCTCTCTCTCTCTCTCTCTGTCTCTCTCTCTCTCTCTGTCTCTCTCTCTGTCTCTCTCTCTCTCTCTGTCTCTCTCTCTCTCTCTCTGTCTCTCTCTCTCTCTCTCTCTCTCTCGTCTGGTCAAGTTAAGCATAAGAACACGTGTGGCTCGTGGCAGCTGCCTTGCAAGTTTCCCGTCTCACTGGTCGAACTGCACCTTTATCTATACAGTTTGACTGGAACACGATCCACCAGTTGGTTTACAACCAGGATGTGTCTGAACACTGTGGCACTCTATCACACTCTCTCACATTATCTTTTGTTATGGCATTAATTACCATACGGTCTCTGAACCTCCCTCTGTAAAGATGATGGACATCACAATACCCTCCCTCCACTCTTCCCTATCCATCCCTATAAATTAACACCCCTCCCCCCCCCCCTGCTCACCTGTTCCACCTATGTAGATGGAACCAGAGAGGAGGAGTAGGCTCTGAGACCCGAGACAAGCATGTCCCTCTCTACATCCTCACAAGTCTCTATACAAACTTAACCAAACGAACTAAAACAAGAGAAATATTGTGCTTTATATATATAGTGTGCACAAGATGTATGACGTCTCTGTGACGTCACTGCATATTCCGACTGGCTGCATGTTCCTCGACTGCCAGAAAGCGTTTGATACTGTTCTATTTAAGAGATGTTGACGCCAGTAGAGGTTTGGATCCTACAGGAGGGAGGGAGGCAGTGGCCACTGGTGCCTCGTTCAAGGCTCTTGGGTTATCTTGAGATGATAATTTTGGGTCAATGAGGGTAGTTATGACAGTAATGTCCGCAGCAACACACTTGTGAAGACTGCTTTCCCGACAGGTTTTGTCTCCTCTCGTGGCCTTTGGTAAGTGAAACGCAGCAGAAAAAGACTTTAATAAGTGTGCCTTTTTAACTAGCATAATACTTTCACACACACTCACACACACACACACACACACACACACACACACACACACACACACACACACACACACACACACATGACCCTGATGAGAAGAGTTGTGACAGACGAGGATTGTAGGATCCTCCAAGAGGACTTAAACAGGCTGCAGAGATGGTCAGAGAAATGGCTACTGGAGTTTAACACCAGTAAATGTAAAGTTATGGAAATGGGATCAGGTGACAGGAGACCAAAGGGACAGTACACAATGAAGGGGAACAGCCTACCTGTAACGATTCGAGAAAGAGACCTGGGAGTGGATGTGACACCTAATCTAACTCCTGAGGCACATATAAATAGGATAACGACAGCAGCGTACTCTACACTGGCGAAAATTAGAACTTCATTCAGAAACCTAAATGAGGAAGCTTTTAGGGCGCTTTACACTGCCTACGTGAGACCCGTCTTAGAGTATGCCGCGCCATCATGGAGCCCCCACCTGAAGAAACACATAAAGAAACTGGAGAAGGTTCAGAGGTTTGCGACGAGGCTTGTCCCAGAGCTACGAGGGATGGGATATGAAGAGCGGCTGAAGGAACTGAACCTTACGACACTAGAGAAAAGAAGGGAGAGAGGAGATATGATAGGGACATATAAAATACTCAGGGGAATTGACAAAGTGGAAATAGATGAAATGTTCACACGTAATAATAACAGAACGAGGGGACATGGGTGGAAACTGGAAACTCAGATGAGTCACAGAGATGTTAGGAAGTTTTCTTTTAGCGTGAGAGTAGTAGAAAAATGGAATGCACTTGGGGAACAGGTTGTGGAAGCAAATACTATTCATACTTTTAAAACTAGGTATGATAGGGAAATGGGACAGGAGTCATTGCTGTAAACAACCGATAGCTAGAAAGGCGGGATCCAAGAGTCAATGCTCGATCCTGCAAGCACATATAGGTGAGTACATATAGGTGAGTACACACACACACAAGCCATAGATCACTAAGAACTCTATACGACCCGGCCAGGATTCGAACCCATGACGTCCAGGATCACCCCCGAAACGTTGACGGTACCGTGACCACAGCACCGTTGATCAATGGTGCAGTGATCATGATAAAGGCAGTAATGTGATAAACAAGAGAGATAGAGACAGACAAAAGGAGACACAGACAGAGAGAGAGAAAGAGGGGGGGGGAGGTGAGAGACAGAGGGAAACAGTGAGAGTAATTATAGTAACTACGTAACAATTATTATTGATGCAAGTTTTATGAACACTTGTTACAAGCATTTCCTGAACAATTACAAGATAAAACTGCACCTTTTGTATGTTTTATTCACCCTCTTTAGTGCTATCACACTCACTCACTCACTCACTCAGTCACTCACTCACTCACTCACTCACTCACTCACTCACTCACTCACTCACTCACTCACCTCGCCTCACACACGAACTAAAGTTCAACCCAAGTAAATGCAAGGTAATGAAACTAGGCGGTGGAAACAGGAGGCCAGACACTGGATACCGAATGGGAGATGAAGTCCTTCATGAAACAGACAGAGAGAAAGATCTGGGAGTTGATATCATACCAAACCTGTCTCCTGAAGCCCACATAAAGAGAATAACATCAGCGGCCTATGCGAGGCTGGCTAACATCAGAACTGCCTTCGGGAACCTGTGTAAGGAATCCTTCAGAACTTTGTATACCACATATGTAAGACCAATCCTGGAGTATGCGGCCCCAGCATGGAGCCCGTACCTTGTCAAGCACAAGACGAAGCTGGAAAAAGTTCTAAGGTATGCCACTAGGCTAGTCCCAGAACTAAGAGGCATGAGTTGCGAGGAAAGGCTGTGGGAAATGCACCTCACGACACTGGAAGACAGAAGAATAAGGGGAGACATAATCACTACCTACAAAATTATCAGAGGAATTGACAGGGTAGATAAAGATTAACTGTTTAACACTGGTGGGACGCGAACAAGGGGACACAGGTGGAAACTGAGCACCCACATGAGCCACAGAGACGTTAGAAAGAACTTTTTCAGTGTCAGAGTAGTTAACGGATGGAATGCATTAGGCAGTGATGTGGTGGAGGCTGACTCCATACACAGTTTCAAATGTAGATATGATAGAGCCCAGTAGGCTCACCCTAGTGGCCTCGACGAGGACAAAAGGCCGGCGGCTTGTCAATGATCCCCCTCCCCTATTTGCCTTGATATGGGACACTGTCGAACATTTGAACGTTTTGAACATTTGAACATTTAAACGTCGTTTAGAAATCTGTGTACATACTGCATTAAGGCCTATCTTGTGCATAAAGTCAATTAAAAAGTTCTGATGTTTTCAGTGACATTAAAGCCAGAGCTTAGACTGTTACGATACGAGGAGAGAGTGAAGGAATTGGATCTCACAACCCTGGAGGATAGAAGAAACAGAGGAGATATGATCACAACATACATTATACTGAGGGGAACACACAAGGTGGACAATGACAGTCTGTTTAAATTTAAAGACGGCAGCCGGAGACACGTGCAAGCCAGAACAAATAGGGCAAGAAATATAAGGAAATATTGGTACCGTGTACGAGTGGTCTACATGTGGAACGTACAGAGAGAAGCTGTAGAAGCCACCTCAGTCCATCCACAACCTTAACCACAGATTCCTCGAAGATTTTGACCGTGAGAATAGTTAAGGTATAAAGCAACAGGTAAAACACAGCTTGTAAGCGCAGCGTAAACAGCTACACTCATTTCCCCAAAGTCACATATAGGCAAGCAGTGATAGGTAAGCACCCGGCGGTGCCTGGGTCTCCCTCAGCCATTGTGATGGGTAGAGGAGGAGATGCCCTGGAAACACAAACCGAAACTGTGTCTATTTTCCGCTTGTTACAACTTGTAATAAAGTTCTTACATCTTGGCTTAACGTGTTTATGACGTATTAGAACGTTGTTACAACTTGCTATATTGGTTGTTATAACTGGTTAGGAGGTGTTAAAACTTGTTCGAACGTTGTACCAACGTCGTAGTTTCGGTGTGTGTTTGGCGGGTGGTGACCCGGGAGTACCCGGGAGTACCGGGGAGGACCGGGCCAGTGACCACCCCGCACCCCGTCATCACACAGAAGTGTACCGGTGGTAATACTAAGGTGCAGCGACGTGTCGCTTCTGTACCAGAATGAAACAATTATGAGAGACGTGGCTGAGATTAAAGGTCGGCTCGAGAACTCTAGCCCTCAGGGTCGCTACTGCAGGTCGCGTATGGCGGCGTCTTCCGTAGTGGTGGGTGAGGGAGACAGGTGTATTAGGCTGAACAACTGCCTTAGAAGACGAGGAGTCACAATAACGTGGCTGAAATATGTTGACCAGACCACAATCGACTTGAGAATGGTCCAGGACGGACCGAAACGTCGTCGTCCCTTCACCTTCTAGTGTGTGGTCTGGTCAACATACTTAGAAACTAGTGCAAAATCCCCTCCGTATGTCCCTAGAGTATATCCTACATGGTAGAAATGGTTTAGCGTCGCTCAAGTATTACCGCCTAGACGTCTAACAAATGGAATGGAACTTACATCTGAAAAGGAACTTAGAACTTTTCAGTTCATCCAAGAGTCACTCAGCATTTACGTCTCATTGTAGGCCTCTTACTAGTTTCCCTTGGAACAAGAACCGGCAGTAGGTTTACAACCAGGTGAGGCCAATTACTACTAGGTGAAGAGGGCGAATAGTTTAGAATTGGTTCCTAGTCAATCCTTCCTGTCTAAGGTTCTGTCGTTGTCAGTAACTTGTTGTTGTTGTTGTTGTTATAGATTCAGCTACCCGGAACACGTTCCAAGTAGCACGGGCTATGGTGAGCCCGTGTCAGTAACTACTCTTCTGTGGTTGAGTGTTGACTAACTCGCTGTGTACTATAGCAGGTCCGTTATCCTGTCGTCGTAGGAATATAATATACGGTATATATAATATACGGTATATATAATATACGGTATATATAATATACGGTATATATTGAGGCGTAAGTGTGTTGTGGGGCCAGACTCACGAAGCTGTTACGCAAGCACTTACGAACCTGTACATCTTTTCTCAATCTTTGGCGGCTTTGTTTACAATTATTAAACAGTTAATGAGCTCCGAAGCACCAGGAGGCTGTTTATAACAATAACAACAGTTGATTGGCAAGTTTTCATGCTTGTAAACTGTTTAATAAATGTAACCAAAGCCGTCAAAGATTGAGAAAAGATGTACACGTTCGTAAGTACTTGCGTAACTGCTTCGTGAATCTGGCCCCTGAACTGTAACCACCCATCTGTAACCTTCTGTAGTGCAGTACAGTAACCACAGCACTACATACAGACGTACACACCTGTACCTCTTATCTATGTAAGACAGACAACAATGAATATGTGCTGTTAGCATTGTTAACAGCTATGTACGGGTACAGATCTGTAACCCTGGCTATGTAGAACACAGACACAGTAGCTTGCCACTGTGATTAGCAATAGACAAAAATACAAAATAATATCAGTAATTACTGGATAGCTGTGCTATGCTCAATACCTTGTCGGTGTATTTGATAACCACTCGAGGCATCTGGGCCACGTTATCTCTGGTGACAGCTCACTACACAACGGTACATGTAAGACACCACTTGTCATTGTAAGTCATTGATCTTAAGTCATTTATAAGTGTCTTGAAGTTTCTCCTACACAACGGGAGACATCTCCCGTCACGCAGGGAGCAGTCGCACCTCCACAGATCTCCAGTATCAGCTCTTGATACTGGTAATGGCTCAAAAGGGCCCACCACTTACGGGCTATTCATGCCCGTGCCACCTCTTGGGGTGACTTAATCTTCATCAATCAATCAATCAATCAATCAATCAATCAATCAATCAAACACAGTAACTGTCTTACCTTCCTTGGAGCCGTGTGTCAGTAATATATGGACCAATTAGATCCTTAATTACTGTCTACATACGGCTACAGTTCTACAGTCAGTGATCAATGAGACTGTTGTGATAGCTTTGTTAAATGTTTTTTTGATTGCTATAATGACTCCGGCTGATAATTGGTTATTGACTTTTTTCCCAGGATGCTACCCACTACAGTTGCCTGGCTCCTGGGGACCTATTTTACTGCTTGGTGAAAAGTGCATCAGGTGGGGGGGGGGGGGGAAGTACCCAAATGTCTGTCCTGCCCGGGAATCGAACCCGGCTCCCTCGTTAGTGAGTTTAGGATGTAGACCACTAAGCTACACGACCTAACTTGTAACATTTACACATTGCAGATGAAATCCATTATAGAGACTAATGATAGAATCTTTGGTAGTAGCTAAAAGCTATATTATTAGTCTATAATAGTTCCTTTTGTCGGGGACAGGAAGCCTGTGGATATATACACTTTAGGCTTGTATCGACATTTCCCCAAGGTCGGACTACTTGTAATAATACATAATTAATGATACGTTGTAATGATATGTAATATGGTACATATTTACTGCTAAGTGAACAGACGCATTAGGTGAAAGGAAATGCGCCCAACCATTTCTGCTCCGCCCGGGAATCGAACCCGGGATCCCCAGTTGTAATATGACCGTGGTAGCAATGCCCTCTGGTGAGCAAGAAGTGAAGATTACAATTCGTCTTCCAAGACGGGGGTCGATCCCCGGCCCGTCAATATTAAGCAGGTGACACCTGGAGTGTACCTGGGGTGGGTTCTCAGAGTTATTCTGCCCCTCCAAGCCCGGGCTGGGGCCAGGCTTGTCTTGTGATACTGTGATCTAGACGGCTGTTGTTGCTAGGAGCGGCTCGCAGGCTCATTCCAGCTCCATGGCTGGGGTCAAGCTTCAAGCAGGTCGCCTCAGAACACTGTGCTTCAAGCAGGTCGCCTGAGAACACTGTGCTTCAAGCAGGTCGCCTCAGAACACTGTGCTTCAAGCAGGTCGCCTGAGAACACTGTGCTTCAAGCAGGTCGCCTCAGAACACTGTGCTTCAAGCAGGTCGCCTGAGAACACTGTGCTTCAAGCAGGTCGCCTCAGAACACTGTGCTTCAAGCAGGTCGCCTGAGAACACTGTGCTTCAAGCAGGTCGCCTCAGAACACTGTGCTTCAAGCAGGTCGCCTGAGAACACTGTGCTTCAAGCAGGTCGCCTCAGAACACTGTGCTTCAAGCAGGTCGCCTGAGAACACTGTGCTTCAAGCAGGTCGTCAGAGAACACTGTGCTTCAAGCAGGTCGTCAGAGAACACTGTGCCTCAAGCAGGTCGTCAGAGAACACTGTGCCTCAAGCAGGTCGTCAGAGAACACTGTGCTTCAAGCAGGTCGCCTCAGAACACTGTGCTTCAAGCAGGTCGCCTGAGAACACTGTGCTTCAAGCAGGTCGCCTCAGAACACTGTGCTTCAAGCAGGTCGCCTCAGAACACTGTGCTTCAAGCAGGTCGCCTGAGAACACTGTGCTTCAAGCAGGTCGTCAGAGAACACTGTGCTTCAAGCAGGTCGTCAGAGAACACTGTGCCTCAAGCAGGTCGTCAGAGAACACTGTGCTTCAGGCAGGTCGTCAGAGAACACTGTGCTTCAAGCAGGTCGCCTGAGAACACTGTGCTTCAAGCAGGTCGTCAGAGAACACTGTGCTTCAAGCAGGTCGTCAGA
>NC_091241.1:8612463-8732463 GCF_040958095.1 Procambarus clarkii | reverse complement strand
AGTTTCCTGTAATTAACCTTGAATATTGAAGTGATTCATTTATCAATGTTCATTGATCTATCGTTATATAACAGAGATTTCCCATCATTTGTTCAGCAGGGAATTGTTCAAAGTTGTTGTTGAGTGAGATGAGACAGTGAACACGTCTGGCCACAGCACATCAGGCCACCTCACCGTTCTCGTCAACACATGGGGCCGGATTCATGGGGGATCCTGGGTGTGAAGAATGTGGTCTAGGCGGCTCTTGTGCAAGGTAGCCTAGCGACCCGCCCTCCCAGTTAACACGTCACCTCTGGTGTGACGTATTAACGTCACCACCAACCTATTTAAAGTAACCGTTCGCATATATCTACGTTTTCCATGCATCGGATTCAATAGGTTAAGAGGGCTGTTTGGGTTCGTATGCATTTCTGGTTAGGTTAGGAGTTTATTTGTCACTCCGTAAACAAAATGAGAATGTGTTGAACATTGAGCTGAGAGCGCAGCAGGTTACTGGTAAGTTAGAAACGTTGCAAGATGGTGACACATGTTGACCAAGATGGTGACACATGTTGACCAAGATGGTGACACATGTTGACTAAGATGGTGACACATGTTGACTAAGATGGTGACACATGTTGACTAAGATGGTGACACATGTTGACCAAGATGGTGACACATGTTGACTAAGATGGTGACACATGTTGACTAAGATGGTGACACATGTTGACTAAGATGGTGACACATGTTGACCAAGATGGTGACACATGTTGACCAAGATGGTGACACATGTTGACCAAGATGGTGACACATGTTGACCAAGATGGTGACACATGTTGACCAAGATGGTGACACATGTTGACCAAGATGGTGACACATGTTGACCAAGATGGTGACACATGTTGACTAAGATGGTGACACATGTTGACTAAGATGGTGACACATGTTGACTATAGATGTTTACTGACTCTCAACAGCAGAGGTGGTGGCCATGTTGGCTCTGCTGTCTCCTCTTCCATCTCCTGTATACCGAAGATGAAGAGGGCAGAAAGATAAGAAAAGTGGATGGGTAATATGTGATCTTATCTGATAAGGAGAGCTGAGATAACCCTTTACTCTTAGGCTCTGATTGGGGGGGGGCTCCTCGTATCGTGTGTACTCACCTATTTTTGCTTGCGGAGGTTGAGCTTTGGCTCTTTGGTCCCGCAGGTGTGTGTGTGTGTGCGTGCGGGCGCGCTTGTTCCATGCTTCTGGTCAGGCTAAACAGTTGTGTTTTAACGTTTCTAGCTAGACACAACAGTTTGTTCTTGTTACGGAGTGTCGGTGCTTAGTAAGCTACTTGTAGTGTATAAGATGCAGATCCTGATTATACTACACCGGTTCTTATTAAGATATTCCACATATCTAAGATATCTAACATAGATACTTAAGATATCTAAGACACTTAGATACCTAAAATAGACACTTGAGGCATATAAGATAGATGTATAAGATATGTTAAGGTACTGGTCCGAGGCCAACCTTGCTCAACTGCCCCCCAGAGAGGAAATACTTGGGTCACATTCCTTCCTGGGGGATTTCCCCCCCCCCCCCGGTGTTGAAATCTTCATTACGGGGCGTTTAAATCCTCTTCAATGACCTTGGCTATAGTTATCATGTTCTATGTTGAGATTTTATTTTTTTCAAGATAACTTTTTCCATTATGTTGCTATCTTTCGAGGATAGCTTTGGTATCTTCTGCTGACTCTTAATGCAGGGGTTCTTAACCTTTTGGCGATTACGAACCCTTAGTGGATTACTCGGTATGCCCCCCCTTAACCCCAGTGAGTACCCATATGTTCCTATACCGGGAGCCGAGTGGACAGCACGCTGGACTTGTGATCCTGTGGTCCTGGGTTCGATCCCGGGCGCCGGCGAGAAACAATGGGCAGAGTTTCTTTCACCCTATGCCCTTGTTACCTAACAGTAAAATAGGTACCTGGGTGTTAGTCAGCTGTCACGGGCTGCTTCCTGGGGGTGGAGGCCTGGTCGAGGACCGGGCCGCGGGGACACTAAAAAGCCCCGAAATCATCTCAAGATAACCTCCAGAGGAGTACAGGTTGAGGGCCTGAGAGGGAGGGTGAGAATACAGTACCACCTGACCTTTAGACCTGTAATTGTCCATAATGGGTGTTATGATAGCAGGTAGACGAGGACTTAATAACCAGTAGTGTTGTTCCTGGTTGTGAAGGCACCAGCTGCTGCTTCCTTTGTGGTTGTGTCTGTGTGTATGTGATGGTGGCAGCTTTCACTTCCTTGTTGCCACCTAGGTGTGGGGCCCCTGGGTGTAGGGCACCTGGGTATGGTACACTTGGGTGTAGGGCACCTGGGTATGGTACACTTGGGTGTAGGGCACCTGGGTATGGTACACTTGGGTGTAGGGCACCTGGGTATGGTACACTTGGGTGTAGGGCACCTGGGTATGGTACACTTGGGTGTAGGGCACCTGGGTATGGTACACTTGGGTGTAGGGCACCTGGGTATGGTACACTTGGGTGTAGGGCACCTGGGTATGGTACACTTGGGTGTAGGGCACCTGGGTATGGTACACTTGGGTGTAGGGCACCTGGGTATGGTACACTTGGGTGTAGGGCACCTGGGTGTGGTACACTTGGGTGTAGGGCACCTGGGTATGGTACACTTGGGTGTAGGGCACCTGGGTATGGTACACTTGGGTGTAGGGCACCTGGGTATGGTACACTTGGGTGTAGGGCACCTGGGTGTGGTACACTTGGGTGTAGGGCGTCTAGGGGCTGTACTTGGCGACACAAGAACACACCTTCGTACACCCGTGTTGGGAGTCTCATCAACCTGTAGTTTTCTAGGTGATTTCTAGGAATTTTCCAAGGATTGATATCAAGCTTATTGGTCGGTCGCAGCAAAAGTTCTATTTCCAGGCAGTATTTATTTATTTCTTTATTTATATACAAGAAGGTACATTGGGTTTGTGAGAATACATAGCATAGTACAGTATTTACACTCTTGTAAAGCCACTGTTACGCGTAGCGTTTCGGGCAAAACCAGTAGGGACAAGTAGGGTAGGTAGGGACAAGACAAGTTCATATTTACTAATGTTACGTATAAGTGGTCTCCCTGAGCCGCTCTTCACATTCTTTCAGGAGCCTGCGGAGTACCTGGAGATCTGGTTAAAGCGTCTCCATCTCTTTATTTCTATATGTTACACAGTTCGTTTTCCTGAACTTTCGGAAGATTGGTTCTAGACTCAAAATTTCCGAGGTCTTCCTTTGTGAAGAATTGTATGACAGAGTTATTTCTCTCCTTTCCTCGTCGTCATCTACTAGTTAACCAGGTACTAGGACTCGTGTCTAGAAGAGTTAGCACTAAGACATTCAATGTCTTAACATAATCTTCCATAATCCAGCATAATCTTCTTGTTGCTTGGCTCCGTTTAGATAATACAGTTCAGCTTTGGTCTCCGCACACTAGAGTGGATAGAAATTCACTTGAACGAGTACATAGAAGAGAAAGGGGGTGCGGGTTGGAGGGGGTGGGAAGGAGGGCATTATATGGTTATCTTGAGATGATTTCGGGGCTTTTAGTGTCCCCGCGGCCCGGTCCTCGACCAGGCCTCCACCCCCAGGAAGCAGCCCGTGACAGCTGACTAACACCCAGGTACCTATTTTACAGCTAGGTAACAGGGGCATAGGGTGAAGGAAACTCTGCCCATTGTTTCTCACCAGGTGCCTGGGATCGAACCCAGGACCACAGGATCACAAGTCCAGCGTGCTGTCCGCTCGGCCGACCGGCGCCCTATGACTCGATAATAGTTCAGGATGGACAGACACTAGAAATGTAAGAAGTCATTTCTTACCTCCAGATGAGTGTGTTGTATCTTCAGCCACATTACTGTGACGTACTGGCTGCAGGAGAATGACAGGCAGCCCAATGAAACGATAAGGGAAGGGAAACAGTCTCCGTGGTGTAGTGGTAAGGCCTGGCGTTCCGCGAGCGCTATGTCATGGGTTCGTATCCTGGCCGGGGAGGATTTACTGGGCGCAATTCCTTAACTGTAGCCTCTGTTTAACGCAACAGTAAAATGTGTACTTGGATGAAAAAACGATTCTTCGCGGCGGGGATCGTATTCCAGGGACCTGCCCGAAACGCTACGCGTACTAGTGGCTGTACAAGAATGTAACAACTCTTGTATATATCTCAAAAAAAAAAATAAATCCCAGGCATTAAAACCGCCTTTATCAAAGATTAAGAAGCCGTATTGATTTTCGCTAGAAAGGCAAAATTATGGGAACATGACTGAAGAATACAAATTGTTGAAGTTAATAGGCCTATTTATGCCGAGAGTTATCTGCAGCATACCTGGAGAAGGTTGCGGGAGTTGTTCTGCTCCCCGAGCCCGGTCTGGGGCCAGGCTGACTTGTGATAACTTGGTTCAACAGGCTGTTGTTTGGAAGGGAATTATCAGGAGAAAGCGCCAAGCCATTGCGGCTACATAGCACTTGGAAGGGAAGGGAACTATCAGGGATAAAGCACCAAGCCATCACGACTATATAGCACTGGGAAGGGATCAGGATAAGGACTTGGGATGGGACGGGGGAAAAGGAATGGTGCCCCCCCCCCCACCTCTTGGACGGTCGGGGATTGAACGCCGACCTGCATGAAGCGAGACCATCACTCTACCGTCCAGCCCAAGTGCTGTTGTTTGGAGTGGCCTATATCAGTCTAACTACATGTCAAACACAACCTGGTTGGTCCGGCACTTGGCACCGCTACTCCTCACTGGTTCTATTTTGCATTTCCTTCTGTACCTTTCGAATCAATGCATATGAGCGGGTCGACCCCGGGCGCTGCCGGGGTAGCCAGCTGAGTAATATATGTATATGAGTAATGGACCTGTTTATGAGTAGTGAGCGAGGTATCTGCAACACGCGGGGGGTGGGGGGGGGGAGGGGTAGTGTTGTGAGGCGCTCACAACCATTGCACTCATAAATATCCCTCACTGCGTGTCACGAAGATGACCTTGTAGCCCGTGTCACGAATATGACTTTAAAATTCGTGTTTTGAAAGTGACTGGGGGGGGAGGGGGGAGGGGGGGGGGAGGGGGGTACTTTGGAGCGCAAGTTAGGGGGGAGGGGAGGGGGGGGGCAGGGGGGGGATAGAGCCACGCCACCTGCCTTAACAATATTCTTTCTCTTGAAGGTCACACCGACCGAGGCAGCAATTTTGTGCTGCTATTCAAACCAGTTGTAAATGTGATATCTTTTGTGTAGGAACAATCACAGTATAATGTTGGTATTGTATCCTCATATATTGTATCATGTTACAGTGTATTATAATGTAGATGAGATGGCAGGGGGGGGGGACTTAGAGAGAGGGGGGGGGGGCGAAAGTTGTGGCGTGACAAGCGGGCAACTTGAAGGGGGGAGGGAGGGGGAGGGGGGGTACGCATCGGGAGTCATCCTACCTGTTATCTAATGTATTTTTCCTCTTCGGGGGAAGAGAATAAGATACAAATCTTAGCTGCCAACACCCACACATCGTGTCAGCAAGGCGGACAGTCCGCCTGCTTTCATAACTCTCACTGTATCTCCCATCTCTAAACTTTTAAACTCTAAACTAATTTTTTTAGGGGGGGGGGAGAGGGAGTGATGAGGATGGAGAGGTGAAAAAAAGTTTAGAGGTGGGAAATACAGTGAGAGGTATGAAAGCAGGCGGACTGTCCGCCTTGCTGACACGATGTGTGGGTGTTGGCAGCTAAGCTAAGCTGGCTCCCTCTTGTCAGGGAGCTGTGAGTGTGTGAGAGGTTCTTCACATGTGTTTCACCATATATGGATGTCCATAGATGAATACTGTGTAGCATTCATATATACACACTCCGATGCTTCCACACACGTTATTCTGTTTAAGGCTCTTTGTTTTATTATTATTATTTATCGAGTTGTTCATATATACACATATATGAACTGTTCATATATAACTCATCTGGGGATTATATACTGTGGGGCGGGGGTTTCATCCAGAGAATCGAGGCTATTGGGCCACCAGCTGTGGGAGTGGGGCGTCTCATTTTTTTTTTTTTTTTGTGATATATACAAGAGTTGTTACATTCTTGTACAGCCACTAGTACGCGTAGCGTTTCGGGCAAGTCCTTAATCCTACGGTCCCTGGAATACGATCCCCTGCCGCGAAGAATCGTTTTTTCATCCAAGTACACATTTTACTGTTGCGTTAAACAGAGGCTACAGTTAAGGAATTGCGCCCAGTAAATCCTCCCCGGCCAGGATACGAACCCATGACATAGCGCTCGCGGAACGCCAGGCGAGTGTCTTACCACTACACCACGGAGACTGCTTGTCTCATCTTGGAGTAATCTTTCAAACATTGGGTCCTCTAACATTTCGATGGTGTTCCACACCCTGATGGCTTGGTGCTGCAGTCTGATGTTTAGTGGCTGTATGTTCAGGAGTTCGTGGAGCTCCTGGATTGTCTGATCATATGGTGGACGGTGTTTTGCTGCTCTCCTTAGCGCCTTATTTTGTACTGCTTGCAGTTTCTGCATGTTAGTTTTCTTTATGGTGTGTAGTGGTACTGGGGGATATTCTAGATGCGGCCGAACTAGAGCCTTATATAGGTGGATCTGAATGTTTGTACTGAGGCTTCGGAATCTCCTCAATTTTCCTAAGGCTGCTTTGGCTTTATTTAATGGGTCCCTTACCTGAATTTGTATCCCTGTTCTATTGATCATGAGTCCCAGTATTCTGCCTGCCTCCGCATATTGGATCGGCTGGTTGTCAAGGATGATGGGGTCCGGGTTTCTTTTTACAATATGTATTATCTGGAACTTTTATTTGTGCTTATATTCCATTGCTTCTCAAAGTTGTTATAAATTCAATTGCAGTCTTGGTCTTGTCGGCTAGTAGCGGCTTTGATGGTCCCGGTTGGCATATTATTTGGGTGACATCGTCAGCGTATATGGCTTTCTTCTCCGCATTCTTCTCTAAATTCTTCGCAGAATACGAAACCTGTCTCCTCTCTTTGAGGTGAGGTGAGGTGGAGTGGTAAGGGGGTGATGGGGTGGTAAATGGAGCCATCCCCACTTACACTCCACCACCCCACGTTACCCCCCCCTACTACTCCTTACCACCCCCTCTCAACTCCATCACCCTCTTAGGCTATAGGCGTTAGTGGGGGGTGGTGGGGGGTAGACAGAGCAGCAACACGGGGGTGAGTGGGGGTGACGGGGGAGTGAGGGAGGGAGGACGGGGTGAGGTAGGGTTCACCAGGACGAAGCTTGAGGTCAGTGAGAGTATTCACGAGGTAACCCGACAACCATTCTACACCTGCGAGGCGTCATGTGACAACACCTGCACCAGTTGTCACTCCTGCAGGTGTTTGTGCCCCCCCCCCTCCCTCTAAAATAGTAAACACCGAGAAAATATTTCCAATGTTATTTCTGGTCCGAAAGGATAGTTTTGGATTAATCAAGTTGTTGGTATTAGTGGCATGTGTCTCTTAGTGTGTGGGGCACGAGTGAGTACTTCACCTAGTTGTGCTTGCGAGGGCTGAGCTCTGGCTCTTTGGTCCCGCCTCTCAACTGCTTTTTTCACTCCCCCCCCCCAGGAAGCAGCACATAACAGCTGTGTAACGCCCAGGTACCTATTTACTGCTAGGTGAACAGGGACATCAGGGTGAAAGAAACTGCCACTTGTTTCTGCCATCGCAGGGATTGTTCTCGGGGTCTCTAGGATTACGAATCTCGAACACTGTCCACTCAGCCACCAGGCCCCCTGCAGTATGTTGGTGTACGGTGGGACCCACGCTGAACTTGTGATCCTGTGGTCCCGGGTTCGATCCCGGGTGCCGGCGAGAAACAATGGGCAGAGTTTCACCCTATGCCACTGTTACCTAGCAGTAAATAGGTACCTGGGTGTTAGTCAGCTGTCACGGGCAGCTTCCTGGGGGTAGAGGCCTGGTCGAGGACCGGGCCGCGGGGACACTAAAGCCCCGAAATCATCTCAAGATAACGGTTGTGAGTGTATGGTGTACGGGTGTGTGGTGCACGGGTGTGTGGTGCACGGGTGTGTGGTGTATGGGTGTGTGGTGTACAGGTGTGTGGTGCACGGGTGTGTGGTGCACGGGTGTGTGGTGTACGGGTGTGTGGTGCACGGGTGTGTGGTGTACGGGTGTGTGGTGTAGGTGTTATACTCAAATTCTGTCAGTTGAAATGTAACCAATCACAGGCAAGTAGGCCTCTGACGTCATGCCAGACAGAGGAGCATCAAGCATGCTCCCAGCAGCCTCAGTTATCCTCACAGACTCAGAGTAGAAGGACCTCGGCTAGGCAGATATTTACCTTGCTATCTCAGTCAATAAATATATACAGAAGCGACTACTGAGTCTACATTCTACCCGAACAAGGCAAACGAATACTGGTGGCAGCGGTGGGATATGGCGGTGGCGGCGGTTTTGGCTGGAACACGAGGCGACGCTGGGTACTGGAACTTTTGCTTCCAGAAAAAAATTTCTGGATCCCACTGCTGCTACCAGTATTCGTGATTCAGTTAAATTACCCAGCATTAGATGCTACAGTAGTAGAAACGGAACAAAGACAAGACCCCATATGGGCACCCGTCATTAAATTTTTGACTAAGCAAGACACTCGCCCGATTCATAAACCACCAGTACCATTGAAAGAACTAGTTATGTTGGACAATTTACTGTGTAGAGTAGTAAAGCTAGGGACAGCCTCGAGGAAATGTTGTCAGTTAGTTGTTCCAGCTGTCTTGGTACCAACTGTGTTAAAAATTATCCATGATGCTCCTGCAAGTGCACATCCAGGAAAGGATCGTACACTCCAACAAGGTCGATTGAAATATTTTTGGCCAAAAATGGCTAAGGAGATTGCTCATTATGTTGACAGATGTTTAACTTGTTTACAGCACAAGGGACATGTTTCAGGACCTAATCCAATTCAGGTGTACCCAGCAACTAAAGCTCCTTGGGAACGAATATCGATGGATTTATTGACAAATTTTGCGGAAACAGAGAAAGGGAACAAACATTTGCTTGTAATGGTCGATAATTTTTCACGGTTTTGCGAACTAGTTCCTATCCCGAACAAAACAGCAGAAACCATAGCCAGCGCATTCCATGACCAAATAATTTGTAGATATAGTATGCCTAAAGTAATCCTTTCAGATAATGGTCCGGAATTCAGTAATAGTATTCTAACTAGCTTGTGTGATTTATATAACATCAAAAAATGTAGCATCATGCCTTATCATCCGGCAAGTAATGGACTAGCTGAACGTACTAACAGGAAAGTGTTAGATGCCTTGAGAGTCACGTTGAATTTTGATAACAACAATTGGGATGATTTTATACCCTTAATTCAGTGTGCTATAAATTCTTCAATTAATGTTTCTACTGGTGACACACCTCACGCTATTCTTTATGGTACAGATAAGATCCTCCCTAATGAATTGATTAACGTACCTCCTACTCCCTTATATAACGTAGATGATTTTGTTCAAGTGAAGCGTAGACAAATGCAATTAGTATTCAAGAAAATACGAGAACAACTGTCCAAAGCAACAGCCGAGTTCACTCTAGCAAGGAATGCACGAGCTAAACCCAATAAAATAACTATTGGATCTGTAGTAATGATACTTAACCAACACAGGTCTGGTCCTATGTACAAGTTAACTAAGAAATTTTTGGGTCCATATAAGGTAATCGAGCTTATTAAAGGTAACAAATACAGACTTAAGAACTTGTTAACAGGAGAGTATATAAATGAGCATTTAGACCACATGAAGTTAGCTAAAATGACTGTTGACGAGACTGATGAGGAAGATGACAATGAACTTACCCAGACAGATACTCCTACTCGGACACCACCTCCTGTGGTTGACAGACCACTGGATGTTCAGCAACCCCATACTAGCAATTATAATCTTAGATCTAGACCTCTCGTTTCAACCGTGCACTCACCACATGTCCATTGGCTAGATGTTAACGAGGATATCTCTCAAGATGATAGTTTGTCGCATGAAGTTTCACCTGTTCCGGACCTTCAGTCAGAGCCAGAGTTGTATAGTGCTCTGGATGAGCTAGGTGTAGATATCCGCAGAATTTATAATTGATTGCACTCTGTAGTTATTCTGTTTGTTTTGAAAAAAAAAAAAAAAAACTCAATTGCAGTATTTCTACCACATGTGTCTTATTATTACCATTATATATAATGTATAGTTTTTCTCAACTTTATTTTGTTATGAATTAGATGCCATTGTCAAGTCTACTACCATTTGTATTTTTACAGTGCTTGTCATAAGAGTTATTATTGTTCTAGCAACCACATTGAGGCCAGTGAATCCTGACTGCTATCACGCAGATGTTAGTCTTCTTGATCCAGGTCTTGTATATGCTTGTAAATATATTGCACATTATATATATTGTACATTGGTCTTGTAAATATATTGTATATTTCGAAAAAAAAAAAAAAAAAAAAAGAGAAAAAAAAAAAAAAAAAATTATCTATCTTGAAATTCAATTGTGGTTGTTAGGTCAGAACTTTGTTCTATTAATGTAATAATTGTTTAATTTTGTATGGTTTTCAAGCACATGCCATTGACACATGTTAATAATTTTGTTTAGGCAATACCTTGGGTTGTATTGTTCATATCTGATCAGTAGACATACACATGTTCTTAATACTCTGATTTAATCAAAGCATTGTTACCATGATTTTCACCTATTATGATGAATTTTTTTTTTGGTGCATATATGCCGAGTTGTTCGTATTACGCACACCTGATCTTCTTTCAATGTTTTATTATGCAAATTTCACATGCAAGCCATTATTGTATGCCACCGAGGTCCTTTCAGTATCATTGTAACTATATAGCTAGCCAGAGCTTGTCGACAAGGGACGTCGACTTGGTAGCGTGTCCGAGCGGTGTTATACTCAAATTCTGTCAGTTGAAATGTAACCAATCACAGGCAAGTAGGCCTCTGACGTCATGCCAGACAGAGGAGCATCAAGCATGCTCCCAGCAGCCTCAGTTATCCTCACAGACTCAGAGTAGAAGGACCTCGGCTAGGCAGATATTTACCTTGCTATCTCAGTCAATAAATATATACAGAAGCGACTACTGAGTCTACATTCTACCCGAACAAGGCAAACGAATATATGGGTGTGTGGTGCACGGGTATGTGGTGCACGGGTGTGTGGTGTACGGGTGTGTGGTGTACAGGTGTGTGGTGCACGGGTGTGTGGTGCACGGGTGTGGTGTACGGGTGTGTGGTGTACGGGTGTGTGGTGTACGGGTGTGTGGTGCACGGGTGTGTGGTGTACGGGTGTGTGGTGCACGGGTGTGGGTGTGTGGTGCACGGGTGTGGGTGTGTGGTGCACGGGTGTGTGGTGCACGGGTGTGGGTGTGTGGTGCACGGGTGTGTGGTGCACGGGTGTGGGTGTGTGGTGCACGGGTGTGGGTGTGTGGTGCACGGGTGTGTGGTGTACGGGTGTGCGGTGCACGGGTGTGGGTGTGTGGTGCACGGGTGTGAGTGTGGGTGTGTGGTGCACGGGTGTGGGTGTGTGGTGTACGGGTGTGTGGTGCACGGGTGTGGGTGTGTGGTGCACGGGTGTGTGGTGCACGGGTGTGAGTGTGGGTGTGTGGTGTACGGGTGTGTGGTGCACGGGTGTGTGGTGTATGGGTATGTGGTGCACGGGTGTGTGGTGCACGGGTGTGTGGTGTACGGGTGTGAGTGTGGGTGTGTGGTGCACGGGTGTGTGGTGTATGGGTGTGTGGTGCGCGGGTGTGTGGTGCACGGGTGTGGTGCACGGGTGAGTGGTGTACGGGTGTGTGGTGCACGGGTGTGTGGTGCATGGGTGTGTGGTGCACGGGTGTGTGGTGCAAGGGTGTGTGGTATACGGGTGTGGTGCACGGGTGTGATGTGCACGGGTGAGTGTGGGTGTGTGTTTTTTTTTTTTTTTTTTTTTTTTTTATTATTTTCTACCACAGACGTGGCCACACATTTACAATGCTAACCAGCATATATACATTTTCTTCTGTCCTCCATGGACAGGGTTAGAGATGTGTTAAACATATAGTTCAAGGGTTTATTGAACACTCAACCACAGAAGGTGATTCGGTGCTTTTAAAATGCTAAGCTAACCTACATACGTAAATACAAAGATACACAGATTTACGTACGCCCTACATAAAGTATTAGATGTGTCTTTTACATAGTGTCATTAATGTACATTCACAAAGGTGAAATGTAATTCTGATCAGCTTCCATATTTGCTTTATACCCATACATATACATACACACACACACATACACATACATATATACACACATACATGCATTCACATACATTTGTCTCATTTACCCTGACAGGGTGAGGTAGCTGATAAAGAAACTAGTGTGCAATTAAGCACTTAATCACTGAAGGTGATGAAGGTGCTTTTACAAGCTCAGGTTATATAGTTACATCACATACATACATTGTATGATTGATACATTACATGGTCAATTTTGGATACAAGTCCAATATATCATCAAGTGTTCCAGTACTCATATAGTAATTACACAGTTCAGCATACCTTAGCCCAGGAGGGCGAAAGTCAGTCAGTATGGGACATTCTACAATATAATGTTCAAGAGAGTGCATGTTTTCTCTTTCACAAAGTTGACACATTGTGTACTCGACATTTGGGTTTTGAGAAAGCTGCCAGATACGTCTATATCCCAGGCGTATTCTGGCCACTATAACATCACATTGCCGGGTTCTTATTCTATTAGTCCCATATGTGAATGTCTCCTCACGATATCTATCATAATATTTAATGCTACAACTTTCAGGTCTTTGAGAATTTGTTAGGTCGGTGAGATTTTCATTAGATATTTGTTTAAGTATTCTCTTTGTCACTGCTAATGAAACACCCATATCAATTTCTACCACTGGTTTTCTGCAAGCTGACTTAGCAAGCATATCAACAGTGTCATGCCTTGAGATGCCAACATGTGATGGTATCCATAGGAATTTAATCTCAAATCTGTTTTCTTTGGCAGCTAAAACATTCATTCGAATATCACTGACTATTTTCTGGGTGTCACTACTATGTGCGTTCAATGCCAGGAGTGCACTCTGCGAGTCACAGTATATAAGTCCACTGCCTTTGTCTTTTAAAAATTGGGTGTGTGGTGCACGGGTGTGGTGTGTGGGTGTGTGGTGCATGGGTGTGTGGTGTACGGGTGTGGGTGTGTGGTGCACGGGTGTGTGGTGCAAGGGTGTGTGGTGCACGGGTGTGTGGTGCACGGGTGTGTGGTGTACGGGTGTGGGTGTGTGGTGTACGGGTGTGAGTGTGGGTGTGTGGTGCACGGGTGTGTGGTGCACGGGTGTGGTGCACGGGTGTGATGTGCACGGGTGAGTGTGGGTGTGTGGTGCACGGGTGTGTGGTGTACGGGTGTGGGTGTGTGGTGCACGGGTGTGTGGTGCAAGGGTGTGTGGTGCACGGGTGTGTGGTGCACGGGTGTGTGGTGTACGGGTGTGGGTGTGTGGTGCACGGGTGTGAGTGTGGGCGTGTGGTGCACGGGTGTGTGGTGCACGGGTGTGTGGTGTACGGGTGTGTGGTGCACGGGTGTGTGGTGCACGGGTGTGTGGTGTACGGGTGTGTGGTGTACGTGTGTGTGGTGTACGGGTGTGTGGTGCACGGGTGTGTGGTGTACGGGTGTGTGGTGTACGGGTGTGTGGTGTACGGGTGTGGGTGTGTGGTGCACGGGTGTGTGGTGTACGGGTGTGTGGTGCACGGGTGTGTGGTGTACGGGTGTGGGTGTGTGGTGCATGGGTGTGAGTGTGGGTGTGTGGTGCACGGGTGTGTGGTGCACGGGTGTGTGGTGTACGGGTGTGGGTGTGTGGTGCACGGGTGTGTGGTGTACGGGTGTGTGGTGCACGGGTGTGTGGTGTACGGGTGTGGGTGTGTGGTGCATGGGTGTGAGTGTGGGTGTGTGGTGCACGGGTGTGCGGTGCACGGGTGTGTGGTGTACGGGTGTGAGTGTGGGTGTGTGCACGGGTGTGAGTGGGTGTGTGTACGGGTGTGGGTGTGTGGTGCACGGGTGTGTGGTGCACAGGTGTGGGTGTGTGGTGCACGGGTGTGTGGTGTGTGGTGCACCAATATAATCACATCCCAGACGTAAAAATCTGAAATACATCATAATAAATAACCAGTTTTCAACTAACCTACCCCAACCAACCCTAACCAACCCTAACCTAACCTAACCTAACCTAACCTACCCCAACCAACCCTAACCTAAGCTTATACATAATAACGCCATGTTACTTAATGTTCTCTAACTCACTCTGCCAAATTCTGAAGCGCCACCGTAATTGCGCCACCGCAGTTTCCACCACTCGTGCAATCATCAGGAGAAAAAATCCTTTATCCAAACTGCACGTATCGCGAAGAAGAAGATATTCCCTGCATCTACTACGCTAATGGTGAAATGGAATGCAAGTTAACGGCGGTTTATGAAGGATTTCCACATGAGGAAAACCCCATGAAGTCATGACGTCACGCAGGCCTGCAGGGCGGCGCGTGGCGGTCGACCCAAGGAAAGAAGATTATGTTCCCAGAACTCCCAAAGTGCCACCTGGAGTTTTATACTCATATGAGCGTCATTTACTTTTTTACAAACTCTAGAGTATTGATTTGCCAGATTATGGTTGTTATTGTGACCAGTAATTCGTATATTAGGCTTCAGTTTTTTTTGGTGAAGTTACTGGACATGAATGTGATGACCCTTACTGTCTTCACTACCTTGTACAGTTCCATCACCACCCCTCGCTCTCGCTTATGTCCTGCTTTGACCTCCTGTGGCCTGCTTCTGTGGGGGGTGGCCTGCTTCTGTGGGGGGTGGGGGGTGGCCTGCTTCTGTGGGGGGTGGCCTGCTTCTGTGGGGGGTGGCCTGCTTCTGTGGGGGGTGGCCTGCTTCTGTGGGGGGTGGCCTGCTTCTGTGGGGGGTGGCCTGCTTCTGTGGGGGGTGGCCTGCTTCTGTGGGGGGTGGCCTGCTTCTGTGGGGGGTGGCCTGCTTCTGTGGGGGGTGGCCTGCTTCTGTGGGGGGTGGCCTGCTTCTGTGGGGGGTGGCCTGCTATTGTGGGGGGTGGGGGGTGGCCTGCTTCTGTGGGGGGTGGGGGGTGGGGGGTGGCCTGCTTCTGTGGGGGGTGGGGGGTGGGGGGGGCAAATTTGGAGTTATACTTCTTGGCAGAATTTGATTTTTTTTATTAGCAGATTTTAAATTTTTGTTGCCATATTTGTAAGTTTTCTTGGTAAATTTGGAAAAGTTTTGTTGGCAAATTTGAACTTTTTTTATTGGCAGATTTGGAATTTTATTTTTTCTTGGTGGATTTGAAATTTTTTGTTGATGGACTTCAATTTTGGGAGAGGAGGGGGGGGGGATTTTTGTTTTGGTGGATTTGGGATTTGTTGTTGGCAAACTTGGATTTTTTGTTGTTGGCATATTTGGATTTTTTTTTGTTGGTGGATTTTGATTATTTTGTTGGCGGCTAAAGATTTTTTTTAAGTGGATTTGTTTTTTTTTTTTTTGATTGCAGATTTGAAACTTTGTTTGATTTGGAATTTTGTCGTCAGATTTAGAACACAATCAAATTCCACCAACAAAACAAATTCAAATTTGCCTACAAAAATCCAAATGTGCCAACAAAACAAATCCAAATACCCAAAAAAATATTCTATATCCGCCAACAAAAAAATCCAAATTTGCCCCCCCCAAAAAAAATTGAAATCCACCATCAAAAAAATCTCAAATCTATCAACAAAAAATCTAAATCCACCAACAAAAAAAATCCAAATCTGCCAACAAAAAATTTGAAATCCATCAAAAAAAAAATTTGAAATCCTTCAAAAAAATTCCAAATCCACCTACCCCAAAAAATTAAATCCACTAACAAAAAATTTCCAAATCTGCCAACAAAAAAATTCCAAATCCTTCCATTCCCAGCCCTTCCATCTCTAGCCCCATCCCATACCCACCCACGTTATCTTAGAGATGATTTCGGGGCTTTTTAGTGTCCACGCGGCCCGGTCCTCGACCAGGCCTCCACCCCCAGGAAGCAGCCCGTGACAGCTGACTAACACCCAGGTACCTATTTTACTGCTAGGTAACAGGGGCATAGGGTGAAAGAAACACTGCCCATTGTTTCTCGCCGGCGCCCGGGATTGAACCCGGGACCACGGGATCACAAGTCCAGCGTGCTGTGATCCAAATTCAGCTTAGCCCTGCATATTTTACATGAAGTTGTAACAGCACGCATTGAACATAATACATTTTATTCATATTTTGAATGCTTTTACCATAGTTTTTCAAGGGCAATGATGCATTGGGCTGTTAGTATTATTTTATTATTTATATACTGCAAACTACTACTGAATTATTGCTCAGAATGAATGTACGCAGAATGTACTATTGTACATCTAGTATTGGGACCCCTGTGCAAGAGAGATGGAACTTTCACAGATGACATCAATGGCATGAGTGAAATTAACCTCTGGACTTTGAAGTAGCCATAGACAGTTGGTGCACTCTGTGCCAGGCCATGATTTCTGGAATTCCATATTCATCAAGAATGGTAACACATTATGACCTCTTGTGGTATTCAAAAGAACACCATAAGAGGTCATAATGATAAACACTTCCAAAGGATACCTAATCAACCAGGTTGTGATTTGTATGTCAGGCTGCAAGCAGCTGCATCTAACAGTCTGGTTGATCACACCACCAACCAAGAGTCCTGTTCGGAGACCAAGCCCGCAAGGACTTTAATCCTGGGAACCAACACACGGTAGCCGTAAGGCAAGATACATGGGTATCTTGCACATACCCATGTATAATAAATACAAATACACATGTATTTGTTACTAATATGCACACTATTATATTCTTTGAACACTAATATGTATTATTTGTACAGTTATTACAATGTATATACACATTATGTGTGTATACCTACATTTTAATGCAATATTATGAACCACTAAGCAGTTCCAGTGGATGATATTCTTTTAATGTAGATACAACCACAGCATAGTCCCACATGCTCATTTGCTGCTGGCACATGACGAAGCAAAGTGCCACCTGATGCACTACAGCACTAGCCAAAACAGTGCTCTTATGAGAAACCTGGTCAATAAATCCTGAATATGAATAATTTTTCACATGTTCTTATTCTAAAGGAGCATGAGGTCCCATTACTGATGCATAGGTGCTCTAACCTGTGGCTGTGTCTCTTACTGTAAATGTCATAGCCAGCATTGGATTCACTGATATCTGAACCTTGTACAAAGTCTTTAACACTGTCAGGATCATCTATATAACACGATCATTGTTAAATTAAGTTATTTCGATGTTATTAAGTGATGCTGTAGGCACAAGCTTCATGGTGGTGTTGTGAACTACCACTGTATGCACCATTCATGGTCTCTTTCACTACTGAGCCCCTCACAGCCAGGAGTGCCCATGATTTTTCCCCAAGATGGCATCTGGTTACTTGTGGTGTGAGGAAGCAGATGCAAGCCCCTCTACCTGCTGGAGTTTAAAATCTTAGGCTATACATAAAATTGGTCCTTGTTGATGTATACTGCTGATGAAATGACCTTGGTTGATTAGTGAGGTTAAATATTCCTCATAATACATAGTCTCATGAAATATAGTATAATTAAAATTGAGCCTATGGATTTGAAAATTTTTGAGCCTATGGAGCCCATAGGCTCAAAAATATTTTGAGCCTATGGAGCCCATAGAGTGGTATGAGATTAGTGCTTCATTTAATTAAAATACTGTAGTTGATTTATAGGAACATTTGTCATCCTTTATCATTGTGCTAAACTAAACCCTGACTGCCCCAAAACTTTTAACAGGAGGAGGGGCCAATAACAGAGGCAATCCATATTCGTGTGTGTGTCTCCATGGTGACCGCAAGCCTAATGAACGCAAAGCGAATCTCCAAAAATTTAAGGATGGTGGAGTGAAGTTCCTTATATGCACTGATGTAGCTGCTCGAGGAATTGGTAAGTTCTTTTCGTTGCATGCATTGGTTTTTTCTTGGGGAAATTCTCTATACCTGCATTTTAAAAGATGCCTGAGGATATGAGGATATTGTTAAAACATCCAAATGTTTGCTGCAGATGTTGGAGGACTGCCATTTATAGTCAATGTAACACTGCCAGATGAGAAGAGCAACTAACATCCCAGTTTAAGCAACTCAAGCGAGCTTCCGGTCCCTCACCGGAATTCACTAACTGGACCGAGAATCAGTGGTTCAAAAAGTTGTGCCAAGTCCTCGAGTCTCAAAATACTATCATCTTGAGTCTTCTAAATGAGAATCTAGCGAACCGCGCTAATCTCCAACAACAACAACAAGAAATAACCCTCCTCCGCGAGGATATTAGAAACTGTAAGGCAAGCCAAGACCAACTCCAGCATGATTTGAATGATCTCCGTGAGGAAAACAACCTTCTGAAAACTGATGAAGCCATAAAAAAACAGGAGGAAGCTCTCAGCAAAATGACTGCATGTATCAGTACATTTTCAGCCCAACGTTCCGTCTCCCAGGAAGAACAAGACCAGAAAAAGCTGCTAGACTCTGTTATTGTGTCGTCCCAAGATATACCTGTGGAACATGAAGGTAAAAATTATGTCGAAATAGCTCAGGATCTCTTAAAAAACAAATTGCAGCTCATTCTAAACAAAACTGACGTTATTGCTGCCTACAGAGTAGGCAAAAAGAATCCATCAGGTCAAAACCAGCGGAAAATTCGCCTGAAGCTGTCTTCCCAGTTCACGAAATCCCATCTAGTCCGGACGGATACAAGACACTCCGTACATTGACAACATCGCACACTAATATTTTTACCACTTCGGACACCAGCTTTCGACGTTTCGCATATGTGTACGTGTTCCATATTAAAACGACAATATAATGCTATTAACAATTAAAATCTTCTATTTAACAGGCATATAGTTATTAAATGAAGTTTAGTGATGTAATAGGCATAGTCCTGAGTTGGTAAGGACGCCGCCCGCCAGCGTAAACACAACACACCCGAATGCCCACAAACACGATACAGCGCACAAAACACAACACTTCTGTCAGTTTTTGGATAAACTCCTTTTATATTTATTATGTGAGAGTTATACTTGTATAAAATGATAACTATTATAGGTAAGCGCCTAATATTTAATATTAATCAATAAAAAAGAAGTCAGAAGCCACGCGCCTGTCTGTACATGTCTTTTGTGTAAAAGTATTTTGGGCGCTCATGTACTTGGGCGCTAGCTGGCGTTCACAACTGTTCTCGCCTACAAGCATTAGAATTAAACAAACGAATTTATTTTTTCATTTATATACAAGAAGAGAAGGCTACCCTTGAGTCTGTAATATTCATCTGATCACTGGTCTCCCATTTGGTTCTCATTGCTTTATCTTACTATTATTGAATGTCAATAACCGTATTATGCAATTTCAATTTCTTCTATTTCTTTCTTTATTATGCACCCCATACCCATCCCGTGGGCGGTGGTGTAAAGGATTACAGAGGCACATAATCGGTTCAGGAACTGAACCCTCTAGTTCATTTAGTTAAGCAAATAACAATGTTTGACGCTAGTTACAAAATTATTAATGTTGTATACACATGTACACACACTCATACATACATGTACATATATATATATATATATATATATATATATATATATATATATATATATATATATATATATATATGTATATATATATGTCGTACCTAGTAGCCAGAACGCACTTCTCAGCCTACTATGCAAGGCCCAATTTGCCTAATAAGCCAAGTTTTCATGAATTGTTTTTCGACTACCTAACCTACCTAACCTAACCTAACCTAACTTTTTCGGCTACCTAACCTAACCTAACCTATAAAGATAGGTTAGGTTAGGTAGGGTTGGTTAGGTTCGGTCATATATCTACGTTAATTTTAACTCCAGTAACAAAAAATTGACCTCAAACATAATGAAAAGGGTAGCTTTATCATTTCATAAGAAAAAAAATTAGAGAAAATATATTAATTCAGGAAAACTTGGCTTATTAGGCAAATCAGGCCTTGCATAGTAGGCTGAAAAGTGCGTTCTGGCTACTAGGTACGACATATATATATATATATATATATATATATATATATATATATATATATATATATATATATATATATATATATATATATACGTATACATATATACATACACATACATATTTAATCACCTACACAAATACACACATCAATAATCTTTGTGTCACAAGTGATCAACAAGAGGCTCACAACAGTCACTATACAAGGCACTTTACATCTATGGTGAGTCACACAGTTACTAGTCTTGCTGCACACACCCACCCAACTGGGCGGCAGCTTTACAGTCATGTGCTCCACACCCACCCAACTGGGCGGCAGCTTTACAGTCATGTGCATGCATTACCTACAGTAAGCAAATTTTGGATACTTCGCTAAAATTTCGGGCAGCACATCATTATGAATGAAGTACTTACACATTTCATTATGCAACTTTAATAAAGTTGTCCTTCAGCATTTTGTGGTGTTCAGCTACCCTTATCTTCTGTATGTTCCTCACATTACCAGTATACACAAACATTGACATGTAGGGATATAGACTCTCAGGTAAGTTAGTAATTTAAATGCACAGTAGCAGACCTAGGCTTTCAATCCCCGACCGCCGTCCAAGTGGTTTGGCACCATTCCTCCCCATCCCATCCCAAATCCTTATCCTGATCCCTTCCCAGTGTTAAATAGTTGTAATGAACAGGCACTTATATATATATATATATATATATATATATATATATATATATATATATATATATATATATATATATATATATATATATATATATATATATATATAGTGCCAGTCTTGATAAGTCAGATATATTGTTTGTTAACACATTTCTCAACAATGAACAGTCAGTTTTATCAAGCTAACATATCCTAACACAACGAGTGAGTATTAACTGGTCTAATTATTTTATTAGACCAGTATATATTATTTGATTATACTGGTATAATTATAATATATATATATATATATATATATATATATATATATATATATATATATATATATATATATATATATATATATATATATATATATATATATATATATATATATATGTCGTACCTAGTAGCCAGAACGCACTTTTCAGCCTACTATGCAAGGCCCGATTTGCCTAATAAGCCAAGTTTTACTGAATTAATATATTTTCTCTAATTTTTCTCTTATGAAATGATAAAGCTACCCATTTCATTATGTATGAGGTCAATTTTGTTTTACTGGAGTTAAAATTAACGTAGATATATGACCGAACCTAACCAACTCTACCTAACCTTAACTAACCTATCTTTATAGGTGAGGTTAGGTTAGGTAGCCGAAAAAGTTAGGTTAGGTTAGGTTAGGTAGGTTAGGTAGTCGAAAAAACATTAATTCATGAAAACTTGGCTTAATAGGCAAATCGGGCCTTGCATAGTAGGCTGAGAAGTGAGTTCTGGCTACTAGGTACGACATTATATATATATATATATATATATATGTCGTACCTAATAGCCAGAACGCACTTCTCAGCCTACTATTCAAGGCCCGATTTGCCTAATAAGCCAAGTTTTCATGAATTAATGTTTTTTCGTCTACCTAACCTACCTAACCTAACCTAACCTAGCTTTTTTTGGCTACCTAACCTAACCTTACCTATAAATATAGGTTAGGTTAGGTTAGGTAGGGTTGGTTAGGTTCGGTCATATATCTACGTTAATTTTAACTCCAATAAAAAAAAATTGACCTCATACATAGAGAAAAGGGTTGCTTTATCATTTCATAAGAAAAAAATTATAGTAAATATATTAATTCAGGAAAACTTGGCTTATTAGGCAAATCGGGCCTTGAATAGTAGGCTGAGAGGTGAGTTCTGGCTACTAGGTACGACATATATATATATATATATATATATATATATATATATATATATATATATATATATATATATATATATATATATATATATATATATATATATAGTGAAACTATTAACTGGTCTAATTACTGGAGGAAAGGGAGGGGGACAGATGAAGGACAGCGGATGGAAAGAGTGGGCAGGGGGACAGAGAGGTACAGGGGACAGAGAGAAGGACAGGGGGACAGAGATGGACAGAGGGACAGGGGGACAGCGAGTGACAGGGGGACAGAGAGAGGAACAGGAGGACAGAGAGGAACAGGGGGACAGAGAGAGACAGGGGGACAGAGAGAGGGGACAATGGGATAGAGAGGGACAGGGGGACAGAGAGATGGAAAGGGGGGACAAGGGGACAGAGAGGGGGACAGGGGACAGACAGGGGGAAAGGGATCGGGGACAGAGGACAGAAAATGTGGGCAAGGGGACAAAGATGGACAGGGGGACAGGAGGAAAGGGGGGAGATGTATGAGGGGGAATGTTTGCGAGAGATGGAGAAGGGGTATTTAGAACGGTAAGTTAGAGAGGGGGCAACTAAGGCGCATCATTGAAAAGCAAATGAGCATCATTGCAATAGCAGGAGCCACGCACATCTTCAGCCTGCGTTGTTGAGACATTGTCAATTAAGCGGTGTCCAATAACAGTATCTTCGGTATTTAAGCGATATCTTAAAAAATACTGGAAATATTGAAAGATATTAATCCAGATATTAATCCCCTTGTGCAACGCACACAAGAGGCAACAGCTTCTAGCTCTACAAGCGGCAATATAAAATAGAGAATAGGCGATTGTTTTCACTCATAGTGTAATAAACCCACGGACCCGCCCACCCGCTGAAGCCGTAAATGCCAAGACATTACTTCCGTTTAAAATTAAGCCGGAATAATCCTCAGGTATGTGGAGGATGTGGGAGGCCTTTGATCAACCGCCGACTTCCTGCCCCGTCGACGGGGCCATCAGCCCTCAGTGTGCCCTCAGCCAAAATAATGTGAAACATGTATGTGTGTGTATTAAATATTTTAATTGATTATTTCCAAGATTTAGCTGTTAGCTCTTGGACCCCGCCTTTCTAAGGGTCGGTTGTCTAATGTACCGACTCTCGGCCTCTTTTCCTCCATCATATCTAAACAACATATATTTTTATCAAACACACTCACACATCCCCAAGATGCAGCCTTTAGCAGCTTCCTGACTTTCAGGTTCCAATTTACTGCAAGGTGAATAGAGGCATTAGTGTGTGTATGTTTGTGTCTGTGTGTGTGTGTGTGTGTGTACGTGTGTACGTGTGTGTGTTTGTGTGTATACTCACCTAGTTGTGGTTGCGGGGGTTGAGCTCTTTGGTCCCACCTCTCAACTGGCAATCAACTGATGTACAGATTCCTGAGCCTACTGGGCTCTATCATATCTGCATTTGAAACTGTGTATGGAGTCAGCCTCCACCACATCACTGCCTAATGCATTCCATCTATTAACTACTCTGACACTGAAAAAGTTCTTTCTAACATCCCAGTGGCTCATTTGGGTACTAAGTTTCCACCTGTGTCCCCTTGTTCGCCTACCACCCGTGTTAAACAGTTTATCTTTATGTACCCTATCAATTGCTCTGAGAATTTTGTAGGTAGTGATCATGTCTCCCGTTACTCTTCTGTCTTCCAGTGTCATGAGGTGCATTTCTCGCAGCCTGTCCTCTTAACTCATGCCTCTTAGTCCTGGGACTAGCCTATTGGCATACCACTAAACTTTTTTCAAGCTTCGTCTTGTGCTTGACAAGGTGTGTGTGTGTGTGTGTGTGTGTGTGTGTGTGTGTGTGTGTGTGTGTGTGTGTGTGTGTGTGTGTGTACTCACCTATTTGTACTCACCTATTTGTGCTTGCGGGGGTTGAGCTTTGGCTCTTTGGTCCCGCCTCTCAACTGTCAATCAACTGGTGTACAGATTCCTGAGCCTACTGGGCTCTATCATATCTACATTTAAAACTGTGTATGGACTGTGTAGATATGATGTAACTATCATATCTACATTTAAAACTGTGTATGTATACGTATATATATATATATATATATATATATATATATATATATATATATATATATATATATATATATATATGTCGTACCTAGTAGCCAGAACGCACTTCTTGGCCTACTATGCAAGGCCCGATTTGCCTAATAAGCCAATTTTTTATGAATTAATATATTTTCTCTAATTTTTTTCTTATGAAATGATAAAGCTACCCATTTCATTATGTATGAGGTAAATTTTTGTTTATTGAAGTTAAAATTAACGTAGATATATGATCGAACCTAACCAACCCTACCTAACCTAACCTAACCTATCTTTATAGGTTAGGTTCGGTTAGGTAGCAGAAAAAGTTAGGTTAGGTTAGGTTAGGTAGGTTAGGTAGTCGAAAAAACATTAATTCATGAAAACTTGGCTTAGTAGGCAAATCGGGCCTTGAATAGTAGGCTGAGAAGTGCGTTCTGGCTACTAGGTACGACATATATATATATATATATATATATATATATATATATATATATATATATATATATATATATATGTCGTACCTAATAGCCAGAACGCACTTCTCTGCCTACTATGCAAGGCCCGATTTGCCTAATAAGCCAAGTATTCATGAATTAATTATTTTTCGACTACCTAACCTACCTAACCTAACCTAACCTAACTTTTTCGGCAACCTAACCAATAAAGATAGGTTAGGTTAGGTTAGGTACGGCCATATATCTACGTTAATTTTAACTCCAATGAAAAAAAATTGACCTCATACATAATGAAATGGGTAGCTTTATCATTTCATAAGAAAAAATTTAGTGAAAATATATTAATTCAGGAAAACTTGGCTTATTAGGCAAATTGGGCCATGCATAGTAGGCTGAGAAGTGAGTTCTGGCTACTAGATACGACATATATATATATATATATATATATATATATATATATATATATATATATGTCGTACCTAATAGCCAGAACGCACTTCTCAGCCTACTATTCAAGGCCCGATTTGCCTAATAAGCCAAGTTTTCATGAATTAATATTTTTTCGTCTACCTAACCTACCTAACCTAACCTTACCTAGCTTTTTTTGGCTACCTAACCTAACCTTACCTATAAATATAGGTTAGGTTAGGTTAGGTAGGGTTGGTTAGGTTCGGTCATATATCTACGTTAATTTTAACTCCAATAAAAAAAATTGACCTCATACATAGAGAAAAGGGTTGCTTTATCATTTCATAAGAAAAAAATTATAGTAAATATATTAGTTCAGGAAAACTTGGCTTATTAGGCAAATCGGGCCTTGAATAGTAGGCTGAGAAGTGAGTTCTGGCTACTAGGTACGACATATATATATATATATATATATATATATATATATATGTCGTACCTAGTAGCCAGAACGCACTTCTCAGCCTACTATGCAAGGCCCGATTTGCCTAATAAGCCAAGTTTTCATGAATTAATTGTTTTTCGACTACCTAACCTACCTAACCTAACCTAACCTATCTTTTTCGGCTACCTAACCTAACCTAACCTATAAAGATAGGTTAGGTTAGGTTAGGTAGGGTTGGTTAGGTTCGGTCATATATCTACGTTAATTTTAACTCCAATAAAAAAAATTGACCTCATATATATATATATGTCGTACCTAGTAGCCAGAACGCACTTCTCAGCCTACTATGCAAGGCCCGATTTGCCTAATAAGCCAAGTTTTCATGAATTAATTGTTTTTCGACTACCTAACCTACCTAACCTAACCTAACCTATCTTTTTCGGCTACCTAACCTAACCTAACCTATAAAGATAGGTTAGGTTAGGTTAGGTAGGGTTGGTTAGGTTCGGTCATATATCTACGTTAATTTTAACTCCAATAAAAAAAATTGACCTCATACATAATGAAATGGATAGCTTTATCATTTCATGAGAAAAAAATTAGAGAAAATATATTATTTCAGGAAAACTTGGCTTATTAGGCAAATCAGGCCTTGCATAGTAGGCCGAGAAGTGCGTTCTGGCTATTAGGTACGATATATATATATATATATATATATATATATATATATATATATATATATATATATATATGTCGTACCTAATAGCCAGAACGCACTTCTCAGCCTACTATTCAAGGCCCGATTTGCCTAATAAGCCAAGTTTTCATGAATTAATGTGTTTTCGTCTACCTAACCTACCTAACCTAACCTAACCTAGCTTTTTTTGGCTACCTAACCTAACCTTACCTATAAATATAGGTTAGGTTAGGTTAGGTAGGGTTGGATAGGTTCGGTCATATATCTACTTTAATTTTAACTCCAATAAAAAAAAATTCACCTCATACATAGAGAAAAGGGTTGCTTTATCATTTCATAAGAAAAAAATTATAGTAAATATATTAATTCAGGAAAACTTGGCTTATTAGGCAAATCGGGCCTTGAATAGTAGGCTGAGAAGTGAGTTCTGGCTATTAGGTACGACATATATACATATATATATATATATATATATATATATATATATATATATATATATATATATATATATATATATATATGTACATGTATGTATGAGAGTGTGTACATGTATATATAATATTAATAATTTTGTAACTAGCGTCACAAACTGATATTTGCTTAGCTAAACGAACTAGAGGGTTCAGTTCCTGAACCGATTATGTGCCTCTGTAATCCTTTACACCACCGCCCACGGGATGGGTATGGGGTGCATAATAAAGAAAGAAATTGAATTGAATTGGTCTGATTAAGACTTTATGACCATGTAATCTATGTTTTGCTCCACTACTTACTGGTTGAGTATGGGGTGCATAACAAATAATAGCCTCCTTCGGGGGCGCCTTGTTTCTAAACGTGAAACCTTAATTCCTTTAATCTCAAATCTTGCTATAATGTACCTCTTAATATATGTTATGTACTCTCGCAACCCAATGTACCTTCTTGTATATAAATAAATAGATTTCAACTGTAAGGGGATATGGTTTGCACCTTGTTATTCTAATAATGGATAAATAATTCTAATAATGGAAGCGCTAATTATATGAACAAGTGCCATGTATTTATTCAGACGAGAACAACAGCGAACACAAACCAGCGCATATACGAACGGAATGGTTTGTATGTACAAACTTCTCAGTGAACGAAGTTGTTTCTAGCCCGGTATCCGAAATTGCAGAGTACGACTTGACCAGTCCCCATTCTATGGACCGGGATAATCTACTCGCTACAGTCCGGAGTCGGAGCTCGGCTATTATAAAAGTACACGTATCTTCGCTTTAAATTTAAATGTGCCCATGGTAAGGTATTTAGAACGAAGCTTATATATCTGTCTTTCTTGTGACATATAAAACTCTTACGTTTATTAAGGAATCTGCGTGAAATAGGCATGGTTCTGAGATGAATGCTGCGGTTTTCGAGTTTGACGAGCGATGAAAACTGTCACTTTTATACAACAACAAATATCTTCGGTTTTACTTAAAATATTTGTCTGGTAGAGGTTTTACATATAGATCGCGTTTCTGTCTTTCTTCTGACTAATACATAATTTTGGTTTAATCAGTTATCAAGATGTTTTCAACAATATTCTTTCAGCGTTCGTCTTTTCCAACTTGGGCGACCCTTTTGGAAGCGCGATACTACTGACCCATCCTATAGTTGGGTCTGTTTCCAACTGGGGTTCGAATATATACAAGAGATGAAACAGAGAGCCATGAGCTAGAGCGATGTGCTGAGTCCATAAGGAGGCCGAGCTTCCAGAAATACCTTCCTGTGATTGGCTGTTGCGGGGAATACCAACACTCTTTTATGAATAAAATTTAAACTAAGAAATAGGTCCATGTGCACAACAACAAGGGTGTTGTGAAAAAGAACAACAATTTCTGTTTTGCACCTGACAGAAATCTCCATCTAACTGAATAATTTACTGGAATAAGAGGGCAGAGCAGTGTATCATTATTTGTGTCAAGGCAACCCCCAATAATAACGTCACAAGTTAGGTAGCCAGCCCATTTTTATATAACATCTGTTATATCCTGCAATATTTAATTATCACTTTATTAACACTTCACTTTTTTGGGTAAATTAAAGTTAAAGCAGAATTCCATAAGCATGACTGGTGGGCTGAAGATGATTTACTAAGTGGATGGCACCTATAGCTGATCCCTTCCTGTGATTGGCTGTTGTGTAAATGTCAACAAAGAGTTTCTACCAATGATATGCCACCATTTTATTTATTATGCACCCCATACCCAGATCTTGTGGGCGGAGCTTGGAACCTCCTACCCGAGCACAACAACCCGCCTTATGGGTTGCTGTTTGGCTATTTATAGTGCGTTGGAAAAGCAACAGATGGCGTTAGTTGTATTTAGTTGATAGTGTTCTCTTCTGCCGACAGATGGCATCAGCTGTATTATTATTATTTTAATAATATTATTACATTAATAATAATGTATTATTATTACTTTAAACACTGATCTATACGTTTGGTAGCCTATAATAAGGTTTCATACCGTGCTGGTATTAGGTAACTAGAATTCTGCAATTACTTTTTTTTATCTACTGTTGAGGATATGTAAGACAAATGTAAGGTTTTGAGGCTAAGTAACGAAGATAGTTACAAGATACGAGCCAGATGGTGTTGAGATTGCAAAAGGGATTATGATAAGAACTTAAGCCAAAAAATCGATGCATAAATGTTCCCAAATATGAGACGGATTTATTTATCGAAAAGTTAGCAATAAAATACGCTTTCTAGTTCTTTATTTTTAAAATTAAGACCAGGGATTCTGTCTAACGAAGCTGCAAGCTAAAACACCGTTATCCTATAATGTTCATCTGTAGCTTGACCCTAAATACTCGTTTATTAAACGAATTTATTGTTAGAGTTCATTAGGAATCAACTTGTTGAAGGCAGAGTTTCCAACAAATACCTTCCTGTGATTGGCTGTTGCGGGAAATGCCAACGCTTATATGAATAAAATGCAAAATAAGAAATACGTCCTTTTGCTCAATAACCTTGTTGTTGTACAAAATAACAATTTCTGTTTTATACAAGACAGAAATTTCCATCTAACTGAATAATGTAGACCAATAAGAGGGCGGAGGCATTGTATCGCCGATATTATTTGTGCGAGGCAATCCCCACTGATGACTTCACAAGGTAGGTAGCCAGCCCATGTTTCTGTAACACCCGTTACATCCTGCAGTATTTAATTATCACTATATTAATACTGTTAAATACTTAACATTTCACTTTTTAGGTAGATTAAAGTTGAAGCAGAATGTCATAAGCAAGGATGGTGTGCTGAATAAAGATGATTTATTAAGTGGATGGAGCCTTTATAGCTGATCCCTTCCTGTGATTGGCTGTTGTGTGAATGTCAACAAAGAATATCTACCAATGATATGCCATTTATTATGCACCCCATACCATTTTGGGGCGGAGCTTGGAACCTCTTACCCGAGCACAACAAACCACCTTATGGGTTGCTGTTTGGCAATTTATAGTGCGTTGGAAAAAATAGAGATGGCGTTAGTTGTATTTTGCAGGGTAATTTGTTATAGGTGTAATTTGATGTCAACAGATGGCGTAAGCTGTATCTTATGGCCACTGTTGACCTGCCAGTTGATAGTGTTCTCTTTTGCCGAGAGATGGCATAAGCTGTGTTATTATTACTTCTGAATTCCCTTTAAACACTGATCTACAAATCCTTTGGCTTATGATAAGGTTTTATACCATTTATGATAAGTATTAGATAACTGGAGTTCCGCAATTACTTTTATTTATCAACTGTTCAGGATATCATCATATAACGTCTGGTTAGGACGTACTGCTCTCGATTGATGAAGATTAAGCCACCCAAGAGGTGGCACGGGCATGAATAGCCCGTAAATACTGCTCTCGTAATATTATTCAGGGGGGTGGGGGAACTATCAAGGTAAAGCGCGAAGCCATTACGACTATATAGCACTCTGAAGGGATCAGGATACGGATTTGGGATGGAACGGGGGAAAGGAATTTTGCCTAACCTATTGGGGGGTCGGGGATAAAGACTGGGTATAAAGTAAGATTCATGTGGATCCCTTCACATGTGGGAATACTGTTGAATGAGGTAGTTGATGACATAGCGAAGAGAGCCACTGAAAAAACTCTTGATGATGTTGTATGTCAGTTAACCTTGAAACAAATAAAAACAAGACTAAAGGTGATTCAGGAGGGTGAAGAAATGATAAAGAGAATGGCAATGGTGGACAGTAGTAACACACTTAAGAATTATTCAATAATAAATACAAATTCGTCCTTCACTTATGGTAAAGGAAAGTCTACTTGGAAGGATTCAATTTACATGAGATTACGATTAGGATATAAATATATCTGGCAATACGGTGTTGATGTCAGTGAAAAAGATAAGGAGTGTAAATTATGTAGTATGCCGTACGCCCACACCTTAGAACATTATGTATTAGAGTGTCACCTTATTGAAAAATATAGAAATAAGGAAATAAATAGTGTACCACATCAAATTGTTTGGATGTGTGATAATGGTATAATAGACAGTATAATAGACAGTATACTTAGGAGCTACAAGAATTTTGCCCCAAGAATGTAACAATTATATGCTGTACTTGCTGTATGCAATGTTAAATGGGATTCTTGTACTGTTATATGTCTATTTGTACTCACTGAATTTGTGTGCCCCTTGAGGGACTTGAAGTAGAGGGGGGGTAGAAATAGCCTAAGCTACTCTATCCCTTTGAGATGTATTTATTGCTTATCTCAATAAACATACTTGAACTTGAACCCACGACACCTTCTTATCCCCACCCATACACCCTCTAATCCCCTTTCCGCCCTCTATCACTTCCTGGTGAAGGGATAAACAAAAGAATCGTTTTGACATATGCCAATGACAAAGGATAACAAATGTCAAAGACAACGACACCACAACTACTCCAGTGCCGAGACTAATTGTACCAAAAATTCCATCGGAAATGATCTTAAACGAATTCATGGCTAAAACAAATACTGTACTCTATCAGAGTATCAGTGTGTACTCATCTAGTTGTGTTTGCGGGGGTTGAGCTCTGGTTTTTTGGTCCCACCTCTCAACCGTCAATCAACAGGTGTACTGATTCCTGAGCCTATTGGGCTCTATCATATATACACTTGAAACTATGTATGGAGTCAGCCTCCACCACATCACTTCCTAATGCATTCCATTTGTCAACCACTCTTGACACTAAAAAAAAGTTCTTTCTAATATCTCCGTGGCTCATTTGGGCACTCAGTTTCCACCTGTGTCCCCTTGTATATCTGTGTGTGTGTATCAGAGGTCCACGGTTGTTCAACGTCCTACTAGCGAGCATCAGAAATATTACAGGAACAACCGTGGACATCTTCAAAACGAAACTAGATTGTTTCCTTCAAGAAGTGCCGGACCAACCGGGCTGTGGTAGGTATGTGGGCCTGCGGGCCGCTCCAAGCAACAGCCTGGTGGACCAAACTCTCACAAGTCAAGTCTGGCCTCGGGCCGGGCTTGGGGAGTAGAAGAACTCCCAGAACCCCATCAACCAGGTAACTCTGAACTTGTGTTACTTCCCTGTCTCGCTAGGATAATTTTGGAACAATAACCAAAGGATACTGTAACACTGCAGATGACAACACTTTATTTAATATACTTAATTCCAAACCAATCTATATATTTACAATGACTATTTTCACAGTATACTTTGTACACATTTTAAGCTGGGAATCTGGAACAGACAAAAAGAGTGAACGTTGAGAAAGCAACAGCAACCACTGACTACAAAGAATGTCTTCATTCCTTCTCTACAGTATCTAGACATAACAAATTATTATTTTTTTAAATAATGTTCATCCTCGAAAACAATATCAACAAAAATTTACGAAGCGAATGCTGATATGCAGTGTCCTTTGTTTCGTTTCGACTAAATTCTATTATTGAAAGACAATGGCGGACACAGCAAATTTACACGATAAATAAAATTCCTGATATGTTTATTACTCATCTGAAAATAAAAGACCTTGCAACCTAAGAACTTACCCTTCATAGTCTTGAGTGTGCAACTAAAATATATAACACTCACTTTAAAAGTACATGTGTATTGACAAGTTGCTTGCTTCCTGCTATTCCCTCTTCCTACAGTCAAGCAACTCTATGAAATCCACCAACTTCTAAACAGTCTCTTGTTGAAACAATCTTAACTCAAAATCAACAGACATTAAAAATGGAATTTACAAAAATTTAGCAATAGTAGCTACTTGGAAAGGTGAACTGCATACAGGCTTGCTCTGATACTGACTGCTCCAATTCTCTGTTTACAGGATGATGTGAATGTGCATTTGTAACAGAGGCAGATTTATCACAGATAATAAAGCTAAATTATTCCAGACAAATATATTTAACTTTTTAAACTTGTTAAAGATTAAAAAACAAGGTGTTAGTAAATTGCCTAAGTATTCTTTTTGATGATCAGTGATGAATATTTCAGAAAGTATCATTCATTGGTATCTATTGGAAACATTTCAGAACTTCCATACAAATAAAACTGTTCATTTGCAGTGAAGCAGTTTAATTTGGGTTTCATAAATTGTTAATATAAAACCAGTTTTAATGGCAAGAGCTTTGATGAAGTTGCATCGAGAATGCAATAATGCATGGTCAAGTGTTTAGCAAGTGGTATATGTCACCTCCCTGCCTTGTGGCTGCAAACACCACCACAATAATGCATGGTCAAGTGTTTAGCAACTGGTATATGTCACCTCCCTGCCTTGTGGCTGCAAACACCACCACAATAATGCATGGTCAAGTGTTTAGCAACTGGTATATGTCACCTCCCTGCCTTGTGGCTGCAAAGACCACCACAATACACTTCAGTTTCTGCCACTACTGTTAATACAACAACTATTGCTACAACTGTTCTCTGATCAGCAGCTTATAGCTTTTGTATACAGTACACAATATCCCATTTAATCCTGTCACGCTTCACAGATGATGTAATTTCTTTTTAGTGTGGAGCTCCGACAAGGCTAAGTGTGTAAACCTATACACACTAAGCCTATACATGATCTAGACCTGTACACACACACTAAACCTACACAGACTAAACCATGCTCAGATTTAAGATGCCTCATATCAATGCTTTTAAACATTGTTTCCCTTATCACTTTTAACCATTCTAAATGATAACTGTTTATCAGAGAAGTAATCAAACATGCTAAAATGTTTCCTATGTTAGGTACCTGTTACATACAGAAAATTAAATGCAAATTTTAACAATCACTTTACATCATTAAATGACCATTACAAAATCATAATGTAATACTTCTTGATACCCAAACCACACATCTGAAAATATAGGAAGTAATAATATTTCGGTCCATTATGGACACTTGATAATGGTTCAGGACAGACTGAAATGTCTCTGTTACTTCATTTTCAGATTTGTGGGTTAGGTATCAACTTTTCCGCCACATTATTGTGACTCATTGTCTGCATAACACTCCCTCCCTCCCCCCCTCCCTCCCCAATAACCTGGTGCCATTAATCTATGCACTTTTCCTTATTTTAATACCAAAAATGTCTAGTCTGTAGACTACAGTAGACTAAAGTCTACTGTAGACTTTAGACTTAAGTCTAAATTGTAGACTTAATTTACTGACTGAATTGCTTTGACATGTAATATTAAATATGTGACTGTTTACATTAAAACAAGGCACCAAAAAATAACAAGAGCTCATTATACATTCAACAAAAAAAAAAAAAAAAATTTGTGCTGTTGACAATGGATGCAACTTAGCAACCAAATATGATCCTTATTAAAGTCTTCTTCAGTAACATTGAATCAGAGCAAAAAGCTAGTCCTGAGAACACAGAAATTAACACAAAAACAAAGCAAACACTCTTATAATAATGGAATGTGCAACAATGCTGAGACACCGTGCGATTAACGAGATGCTCGACTATTTAAAATTTTGGCTTGCTAAACCCTTCAAAAATAAGATCCACATGAAGTGTGTAAGCCAAAATTTCCACAATTACAAAATTTTAAATATAAATCACTGGCGAATGAAAATGCAAATCCTAAACGTATGCACTTTCTTATCTAATAATAACAAATTTAGAGTAGTACAATACAGTATTTACAAGTCAAAAATATATATATATGTATACTATGTACAAAAATAAAGAAAATTACCAATCCAAATCATAAGTTTACACAACAGATTAGAGGGTAACTACACGTCATGCACGTAAAGTGTTTACATCTGATTTAGCTTTGCCAATTCAACCGTAAACATTACATAATCCATCATTTATGACAAATGTAATTTGGAATGTAGGTGGTTGCATTTCATGAAAGAATTACACTCTGGAATTCCATAACATCCATATTACCATATTTCAATTGCCTGAGTTTATTTCTCAGATATACCATGAATATAGTTAAAGTAATTATGGCATGTCTTGACTTCAATATGAAGTCAATATTAGTTACAACTGTACACGCATACATGAAGGACAACCCGACCTGCCCTCCCTGATTCATCATTAATATTTTCTTATTTATCCTAACTAATTAGGATTTATATTAAATGACTATTCTAAAGTGTATAATAACAAAAGATGATAGGAAAATCTACTTGAATTGTGTTAAATTACAGCAGAACAAAGAAATACATCACTTCAAAAAATCACCCATCCTTTACAAAATCACAACATACCACTTGAATGTTCTTTAATTTACTTAAATTTATATAATAAAAATATAAAACAAGAAATATATAATGCACTGGTATCACTAATATATCAAACCAATTAATCCAATTCATACCAAATATTAAAAACACAAACAATGTAGGACAAAACTCCATTTCTTAAAGTAGCATGCCCCTGATTTATCATAATGTTCTAAATATTTTGAAACTTTGACACATCATCATCAGATGTATCCAACATGACAAGATTTGTTTGTGCTTCTTTAGCCACATGTAAGTAGCATTGTACCACCACATGGCAACACCCTAGTACGACCAAACCCCAAACTGATGTATAATGTGCTGCTTCAATACATGTTAGAAAAAGTGAGGACCACACCCAAAAAATATTATATGAAAATATTATATCAAATTCTCAATCTCTCTCTCTCTCTCTCTTTCACTCTCTCTCTTGCTCTCTCTCTCTTGCGCTCTCTCTTGCGCTCTCTCTCTTGCTCTCTCTCTCTCTCTCTCTTGCTCTCTCTCTCTCTCTCTTGCTCTCTCTCTCTCTCTTGCTCTCTCTCTCTCTCTTGCTCTCTCTCTCTCTCTTGCTCGCTCTCTCTCTCTCTCTCTTGCTCTCTCTCTCTCTCTCTTGCTCTCTCTCTCTCTCTCTTGCTCTCTCTCTCTCCCTTGCTCTCTCTCTCTCTCTTGCTCGCTCTCTCTCTCTTGCTCGCTCTCTCTCTCTTGCTCGCTCTCTCTCTCTCTCTCTCTTGCTCTCTCTCTCTCTCTCAAAATACAAACTAGGCTTAGCTGACACCTCATTTGATCAGAGGTTATGTCACTTCTAACACATGTCATCCACACACAATTATTATTGTCAAAGATGATACTTTGAGTAAGTATTCATACTAATTGTTCTACCAAGATATCATAAAAATTACATTTGGGACAGGTTAAAATAGCTAAACAATGTAAACAGTGTAAGTGTGGCTACCAAGATATTTCAAGTAACTGGGTAATGAGAGCTTAATCCAAATATTACATTGAATGATCATACAAGTCAAATATTGTTTAAAAAGTTAACATAGTGTATATGAATAGGATAAAGAAGTAGTAACATTTAGCATGCTTGATAACCTTGTATATGGGGTACTGGAACATACTCTTCATACCTACTAAACAGGTAGTGGAATTTGGATATTATGAATATATAAATATTATATATATATATATGGTGTGTGTGTGTGTGTGTGTGTGTGTGTGTGTGTGTGTGTGTGTGTGTGTGTGTGTGTGTGTGTGTGTGTGTGCGCACAAATATACATACACACATACACAACACCCATAAGATTTTACAGTACCAAAGCAGCTAAGTACTACATGCTAAATGTTTTGGGGTTTAAAGATATGCCGAGCCTTTACAATAGCCTAGTTAAGGTTATAACCACAAAACAATTTAATAGATAAAATATTGGCTCAATACAAGGTACACAAGAATATAAACAATTCCAAACAAGATGGTTCCATGAGCCTTCATTAATTTAATATGTTGTGGTGTAAGCAGAGTCATAATGACAATAATAAAATATAATATTACGCCAAGACTCTCGATATCTCTTAGTGGTACACTGGGTTAAGGTTAAGATGTAGGTGATGACGAGGTGACTCGTGTAAAGTCGAACTGCTCATCTGTTCTCGCCGCACTTTAATAGATGCCAGAATGTGCAGTACCATAGCTTTGCAGTCTCCACACACGCACATGAGCTCTCCACGCAAATGCTCCTCGACCTGTGTGGTCCGGGATCTCTGCTTCTGCTTCCTGTCGTGGAAAAATCTCAGTTTAATTAAGACGAGATCTCTAAAGAATTGTCATGAGTGGCTCTTATTTCCAATAGACACAGTGATTGCACAGAGTAACAAGAAAAAAAATTGTCTGTTCTTTGCTCTTCTTCAATTCTACATAATAGTGTAATGTGTTATAATTTAAGCATTCACTCTTATTTTAAATTATGCTGTTTTATTAAGATTTTTATAATACAGTAGATGATTAAAAATTAATCAAATGTGCAACATTATCTAAAAATCCATGAAAATATGATATGAATTAATATTAGATCAATGTCATTCAAACTGATATTAGTGTCTCAGACAGTGATCAAATGTGATAACACACTGTATCCATGTCATTCAAACTGATATCAAACCTATCAATTGAGAAACTTAGTAGAGTACACTTCCATAGTATTCACCTAGTTGTGCTTGTGGGGGTTGAGCTCTGCTCTTTCGGCCTGCCTCTCAACTGTCAATCAACTGTTTCTACTGCTACTATTTCCCCCCCCCCCCACACCACACACACACATACACTCAGGAAGTAGCCCATGACAGCTGACTAACTCCCAGGTACCTATTTACTGCTAGGTAACAGGGGTCTAGGGTGAAAGAAACTCTGCCCATCGTTTCTCGCCGGCGCCCGGGATTGAACCCAAGACCACAGGATCACGTGTTCAGCGTGCTGTCCGCTCGGCCACCTGACTCCCTATATGTGTTATAGGGAGCTATATGTGTTATAGTGTTTGAATGAATTAAAGACCCAATACATGTGTAAGTGTAATATTAAACAAAATTTTGGGATGAAACCTACATCCTTTATCAAGGTGCTGTCAAACACCTTAATAAAGGATGTCGGTGTCATCCAATTTTTTTTTTAATATTACAATTACACATGCAATGGGTAACCTTCCATCTTCAAACCTATCAATATAAAATATATTTGTGAAAGATTATATACAAGCAGCTGTACTGTACTTGTAAAATTCAATATAAACTCAAGCCAATTCAGCTTCAGATTCCGAAACATTTCCTTCACTTATCTACACAGCCTTAGACAAAAATAAATTCCCAATTGGCCTCTTCATTAACCTGAGAAAAGCCTTTGATATCGTCTCACAATTACCTTAAATTTAAACTTCGTTACCAAAGAATTTGAAACCTTGGTTTGAACTACAGTATATCCAAACAACAATCATCAATGACATCTCTCCCACTAACTGCACTAACTGCAGGAGTGTCACAAGGAAGCATTTTAGGACATCTCCCTTAACTTTTTATGTGCATAATGATAGGCTTCTTAACCACCGCACTGCACAGAGCGCCTTGAAGCACTAGATTGGGGTTGCGCAGAGTTCCTCCGGGTGCTCATAGGAATAGCGTTGGATTCAAAACTAACGCATGGTGACTCGGATATGAAATTGATGCCCGAGGCCTCCAGTGAGCATCCGCCATTTTGAAAAAAAATATCCCGGCATGCCCCACGACCATGAGGAGCCTCAGTTTCAAGGTAACAACCATGTCTGATGCATCATCTACAAGCTCCCAATCCACGGTCAGTCGTGGTGCTGCAAAACGACTCTCCGAGAATGAAATACGCGACATATTGTTTGATGATGGACCGATTACTGATGATTTAGACCACAGTCCAGATAAAGACCTAACACAGGGGTTTGACACAAGTGATAGGGAGAATGTGATGGACGATGTCGAGAGAGAGTGTGTATAGTACACGCGCCTTCTCCAGCCTCCTATGCCGCCCTGGATCAACACCACTGGAGCTAACATCACCATTTGTGTCACCTGACGTGAGTCTACTTGGCGATACAGTATCATCAAAAGATATGGAGTGAGAAAGTTGGTGACTAATAAAACTGAGGCAAGTGTACCAAGATGTAAAGATAATGTTAAGTGTAGGAGTGATGCTAGTGATGAAAGAGTACCCAAGTGCATCCAAGAATAGAATGAGCAAAAAGCCATGAAGATGGACAATTATAGTGAATGTACAGTATTAGGCAGCACAGACTGAGAGCAAACAGCACAGAAATATGGTAGTGAGCAGGGCTTAGTGAAAACCATGTGTTAATAATGAACGTATTGTTCATGGCATCTGTCAAATACTAACTTTAAGCCTAACTTACAAAGTGGTGGAGATACTAATGCAGATAATACATCGGAGTGTGATGCAGCTGGTGTTCTATGATGTTGCGGAGTGTGGAAACAATTGTGAAGCAATGGGTGTCACATCGAATATATTCAACCAAATTGCTACATTACTTTTATTGCCTAACAAATGCCTCAACAGTCATGAAGTGGAAAATGGGGTGAACAAATCGAATTTGTGAACAAATAATTTGTGAACTACACAAATAGTGTAGTGTGGGAAAATGGGGTAATGATGATAATGAACACTGTAAATGTTCTGTAAAAAACTGCTATTCAATCTGAGAACATTTTGCTGTTTAAGAAGATATAAATTTACTTAAATATATAGATACACTTCTATAAATATAACATGGAGAGCTTCTTTCTCATAATGATAGATGATGAATAAAGTGCATTGAGTCTCTAATCCTGTTCACTCCTTATCAAACATCCTAGTCATACTTTATCATATACTAGAAGTTTTGAAATTGATTCAAATATTTTCACACAGTACATAAGAATAGTTGCAGAGCTACTAATGTACTCCCAAATACTACATCACATTCACTATAAACAACATAAAAGACTTACTCTGCCATTAGTCGCTCTTTGGCAGTACGGCAGTCAATAGTTGCCATGGTCCTTGCACGTTCCAGCCTGGGCCTTACAGAGGTAGACATATCATGCAAAGCTTAATATTGAGAGACTAGCCTTAAGAGACAAGCATTATGTAGCTGCTTAAAAGACAAGAAAATAGTAAGACATGCAGCATAAAGAAAGTTAGCCGTCTTCAAAACTGTACAATGTATTGTGCTGTAAGGCTAGTTGTGGTGGTCTCTTATCACTAATGTCTTTAAACTCACGACTTTGTATAACTACAATTATGAATGCTTGTGTTTTCATACTTTCAAGCACAAAGAACACATTTATTATTGGCAATAACAGTATTACAGCATAATGCTTCTTCAGTTCTTAATTTTATTTGACCTTGTATAACATAATAAATATTAACACAAATGCCATTTCAACTACCAGAGAATAATAAGCATGTTATCGTGTCAAGCAAAATTAGAGTACAAGAGACAGTAACTAACTTGACATACGGTAAGGAGCGCCGACTTTTACCCTCCAGTCGGCCAATTGTGCGTGCACGATGAAGGGAACAGTGGCTATGAAGTTGACTATGAAGGATGCTAGGACAAACATGCAAACACATTAAGCATTTTAGTAGGCACATATTTACATGCAAAGCAATAACAGTATCATTAATCCACAGAACAGAAATACAACAGTCTGTGAAGAAATAGCAACAAAATGTACAGCAGAACAAGCATTATGAACTTTGTGTATGAACTCACCTAGTTGTGTGTGTGTACTCACGTAGTGTACTCTTTGGTCCCACCTCTCAATTGTCAATCAACTGGTGTACAGTTTCTTGAGTCTATTTAGCTCTATCAACTCTACATTTGAAACTGTGTATGGAGTCTGCCTCCACCACATCACTGCCTAATGTATTCCATTTGTTACCTACTCTGACACTGAAAAAAGTCTTTCTAATGTCTCTGTGGCTCATTTGGGCACTAAGTTTCCACCTGTGTCCCCTTGTTTGTGTTCCATCCATGCTAAATAGTTTGTCTTTGTCCACCCTGTCAATTCCTCTGAAATTGTTGTAGTTGGTAATAATGTCTCCCCTTGCTCTTCTGTCTTCCAGGGATGTGAGGAAGTCTTTCCTCATAGCTCATACCTCTCAGTTCTGGGACTAGTCTGGTGGCATACCTCTGAGTCTTCTCTAAATTTGTCTTGTGTTTAACTAGGAATGAGCTCCAGGAGGGAGGGGGAGCGAGGGGGGAGGGGGGAGGGTGGAGGTAGGGGGGGAGGGGGGATATTTTTTGTTTGTTTACAAGTCAGTATTTAATGAGAGCATGTTAAAGAAAAGCTACATCATTACAAAAAAATTGAACAAGCATATATAGATCAATGAAAGCATCTGTAACAACACATAATACAACAGATTTTCATCATATAAAGTAAGGGTGTGTGTATGTGAATACAGAGCAATGTATTCTTGCTCTGTATTCATGTCATTCACATTCATACGTACATGTCAGGAGACATGTACCTTGCCATGTCTCCTGACATGGCAAGGTTTTCATTCACTCAAGTATGGCCTTGCTGCCTTTTGAAAATGAGTATTGAAGCTGGGGATGCGAGAAGGGAATTCTCAATTCACAGGGAAAAATGATTAGATTTGATCTGGGCCTCAGAAAGTCCAACACCAATCATGAGGCAACCAATACACAACTTTGTATATTAAAATTTGGAGTCCAATTTAAGGAAATAAACACAACTTATGCAGAGAATAAGTAAAAATAACCTGGCTAAATATAAATATTCCAACCCATACATATGAAAAGCAAGGACAATTTTAATGATTTAATTCATCCTAGACCTCAGTTTTGACTCAATAAGGATCCACAACATGCCAAAACATTGTCACTTTCCCTTCTTTTCATACATGTGGGTTGATTATTTAAACATGGCTTATATATCTTTTTTAGCTTCACATATCTTATGATGAACATTTTAAGAGTTTACTTAAACATGCAAAATGTTGATTAAAACAATTGTTGGCACGTACTTCTTGATTGCTTCACTAACATATGGTACTGGTGGTTGTGTGGGTAAGGATTGAGGGCCATCCGTTCTGGAGAGCGTTGGAGATGATGGTGCCGACCCCACACTTCCACTAACGCTGCTTCTTCGTTCTCCACTCCATCCTCCACTATTGCTTGTGGGTAGAGGCAAGTCCTAAAATTATACAAAAACGTAAATCAGTTTTGTATTTAACAAGAATATTTACTCAAAACCGAACTCATGAAGAAAAGAAAGATGATATTGTATTATTGATGATTTTGATTCATGCCAGATCCTTATAATGGAAAAATATTAGCATTAGTTGCAGGAGTACTTCCAAATACAGTATATATAAAAAGTTTTAATCATAAAAAGCTACCAGTAGGATAGGTATATATTAAATCAATACAAGTGTCAAAAAGCTTAAATGTTAGAGGGCAACCCCCAACATTACGGTTTTGTCACACGAAACACACTGGTTGCTGTACCAACAGAGGACATGCTACGATATAAGCACAAGCCTTAATTTTAGAGTAAACATGCAGTGACTCATCAACAGCTTGGGTATGAACAATTTAGACGTGCACAAAAAGCTGCTTCAGAAATTTACTCTCCCAATATGGTACTTGATTTTGAAATTGTAAGCAAATTGCTTCCTGTCTTTATAAGTATCATGTAAAACTAAATGTCTGACTTTCAGACTTTAATGCACTATAAATACTATACAAGATCTCAATATTATACTCAAAGAATAAGTATTAGCATACACTCAGAATATATACCCATGATATGTTCAATCCAAATTTTGAATTAGATTAAAAATAAGCATTAAAAAGCTGGGAAACTCAAAACTATATAAGGATCTGCCAGTATGGTAACACAAGCTTGCTTTTTTAACAAGGATCTCCATTATGCTTAGCCTCCTGATTGTACCTGAGACAGGATGTCATCACTTGTCGTGTGTTCTTCATGCTCTGTTACCTGAATACGCTTAGCGATGTGTTCTGAGATGTTAAACTGTAAAGAAAGTGTCTCTTTACTAAGTCTCCAAATAACCCAATCCACAGGCATTACATGAAATGAAATGAAAATGCTGTATTTTGGACCATCCAGGGCTTAATAAGGGGTCCAGGATGGACCAAAACATCATCACTTATATTTCATATGTGTGTGGGTTGGGTTATTTGTTTCAGTCACGTTATTGTGACTTATTTTCTGTGTAAGTCGCCAATATAGTGACCAGGACACTTCAACAACTCTTAGCCTAATTAACAAGGTAAACTTTGTTTTCCTCCAGTGATAATATTAAATTATTTTTTTTTGTTATTTGTGATTTCTACACTTGTAACTAAAATATGCAAGTACAGTACAGTATCTCTAAAATTTAATATTTTTGCAATTATAAATCAATCAGCAGACTACTTCAAATTTGACACTTTGAAGTATCATAGAGAAGCTTTCCTACAAATACCCTACGGTTTATACTTGTAAAGAAGCCTTCATGACTGTCCCCTTCTTATTACAAGCTAGTGGTCATTTCATCATTTAGGGAATAAAACAAGATGTAAAATTATCTGGCAAATGCTCTAAGCATTCAACTATTTGCACTCTTAACAATTCATATCACACCAAAATAGCACAAAATTGAGTGGAAAGTCTATCTACATAAGTCCCCACTGAATGCAAGATGCATGAATTCAACAAATTACCAGTACAGTACTTTTAACACTGCCATAGAAAAACAATTACATTATTTCTCATATACACTTTCCAGTCATTCTGCCCATAATAAATGATCTACCTGTCTGTTTATCTGCCTTGATCCCCACAGGGCTCTCTTTTTTCCCAAGGGGCTGCTGTAACATACAGCATATGATCTATTAAGTAGCAGTCCCCGTGGTGTAGTGGTAAGACACTCGCCTGGCATTTCGCGAGAACTTTGACTTGGGTTCGTATCCTGGCCGGGGAGGATTAACTGGGTGGTGTCAATCCCTAACAATAGCATCTGTTTATCCAACAGTAAAATGGGTACCTGGTTGTTAAACGATTTGGCGGGTTGTATTCCGGGGAACAGGATTAAGGACTTGTACTTGCCTCTAGCATGCTACGGGTGTTAGTGGCTGTACAAGGATGTAAGAACTCTTGTATATATAAAAAAAAAATAAAATAAAAAAATAAATAAATGCTTCCAGGTAATCCAGTATAAACATTATCATCTGCTCTGTTTTATATACTCTCACTTCAGTCAGGTTGGCATACAATCCCCAACCGTCCAAGTGGTTGGGCAAATTTCCTTCCATCCCAAAACCTTATCCTGATCCTTTCCAAGTGCTATATAGTTGTAATAGCTTGGTACTTTCTCCTGATAGTTCCCTTTCCTTGTTTTATATGCATTATGCTATAATGAGACTGATCTATAAAGTAAAACAATATTTGACTTTCCCTTTGCAGAAAGTAGGCAATATTTGACTTTCATCACTTTTATCATCTATACTAGTACAGTCCTTCACTTCTTCTGTATGCTGATCTATCATGCAAGTTAACCATCTGTCATCTTCCAATGACCCAACAATTCTAGATATTTTTCTTGAACCACTGTACCACTCAAGTTCTTGTATCCCTGGCATACTCTGCACTCTCACACATGCTATTCACTTTGTATTATTCCTTATCACCTAATTATACCACATGTATTTCTTTGGTCTTTTCAGGAGCCTAATATTTATATTAGTGTTTTGTTCCATGTCCAGGTCCCACAAGTCAGGGCTAGTGACATGAACTACAGATAACAACTGAGACTACAGTAATTTTACTTTTAGTTATACACTAAAGTGATGGGATCTTTTAAGACTATTCTTAGATCATTAAAGTAATTCTTATCAAATTTTTTTTAAGTATGACTATAATTTCCATAGTTTACTTTCATCAGCCACTCAATTATAATCATAAATTACATACAGTACATCTGTACCTTTACCCATTACTCAAGGTCTAACTGCTCAGTCTCATATGCAGCAAGTACTACCAAATTCATCTTATACACTAATTTTCCCTCCACCATCTTGCTAATATCTTGTTCCTCACCATTACTGAAGCACAGGCAATACTTACTTCCTACAGACAAAATCACCATTCCTATGTCAATATTACTACTATTTCCCAATGTTATATAGCTACTGTACACTGTACTGTACTTTTAACAACAGCTTTATAAAACACACAATACTGTACAGGTAGTTCTTTACTTCAAATATTGTACATGAATTCAGATGACTTCACTGAATGCACATATTTCCCTAAATGGCACTACTGTACATGAGTGTAAGGCAGGGTGGGGATGGTTCAGATAGTTGGATGGTTCAGACTAAGGCTCTCATAAGAACACTATACCACCTGCAACCTCCAGCTGGAGTGCTGGTGTGTGTTGCAATGACTTGATTGCTCACTATTTACTTAAGAGTTGGCTTACTGCAAAATTTTACTAGTAATTATTTTTGTACTATATTTTATTTAATTTTCTATGTAAATTTTAGGTTATCATGAATCTTAGAATATGCCAAACATATCTCACATAAAACTGTAATACTTTAACCCTTAAACTGCTCCTGGTATTCTCAAACAATTACCTATGGTGCTCCTGTCTTTTGCGAATGATTTTAAGTGCCGCTTAATATTCAAAGTTCCTAAATAATCTGTAGTTGACATTCTACACTAGAGACCTCTGGCAATCATTTGAAATATTGGGAAAAGTTGTGAAAGCCTTACCTACCTTCCTGGACATTATTTAAACACTGGCACCATGTCAGGTGCATCACCATCCACTTACTAACATCTATGCTTGGAAACACTATTGCCACAACCTGTCCTCTACAACCTCATTTATATACATCACATTTTGATGTATAAATCCCCTAAGGCCAACAAATGATGTACTAAAAATCTTAGCGGCTCGCAAAGTTGACATGATGTCCCGTTTTCTATTCATGGGTCCTCAGGTTTGGGCAATTTAGTACATTAGTTTAACAATGTTCCGAACACCCAAGAGGATGGGCTGAATGCAATACAAAATTCCAAGACCTTTTATGGGCCATGAAGATATCTGCGATAAAGGAGAAATCTTCTCCAATTAGTTTACTTTAAAATTAATTTTCTGAATGTGGCATCATTAATATTTTTTTACTTCACTACAGCCTAAGTAAAATAATTAGTTTATTTTTTATTTTTCTGACATCAGAAATAAGTCAGTTGCTGCAAGGTTGGCTTTCCTTACAACAGTCAATTATAAACAGAATGAGTGATTAATGTTACCATGCTTGTACAGTATTTTAATTTCTTTCAAGCAAATATATGCAATGTCTGCATCAACTGGCTTGTTTAAAAAAAATCAAAATCAAAATAACTGTGTTGCCTGTTCAGTGGTACTGCAAAGTCAGATGTATTCATACTAATTGCACGTAAGTGAAAATAACATTTCATTGTATTTTGCATCAGGTAGCTGATTTGCCCTTTAACAATGTGAGGCTTCATTAATTTCTTTCCCATATCATTTTAATAGATTTCTTCCCCTTACCATATAATGTATATTGCTCCTTATAATTCCTTTTCTAATAACTCTCCCCCATTGTGTATAGTTTTCAGGGCTAATATTTTGTCTTAATTCTCATAATAAATAAAATTTATTTCACAGTTTGTTAAGAGCAAATGAATCCTTTATATAGCAAGTGTTGGCACATAAAAATCTTGTTTATTTTTCATCTCACTTCCTTAGACTAAGTACTCCTTTGTATCATTGTGTTCAAATGAACTTGTTTCCAAAGACTCCATCATCCCCCCATGGGATGCTTCAAACAGTTTACAATGGACCATTAAAAGTATCTACATCCAACAGCACTATTCAACAGAGTCTGTTTGTACTGTAATTCCTAATTTTACAAACACATTTAACAAATAATTGTCTGAACCATCCATGCTCTCCTCTAAGCAGCAGAATCTTAATCCATGATAATACAAAACATACAAAATTACAAATCTATAAAATATTCTAACGAATATATAGAAGAAAAATGATTTAGTATATAAATTCTAAAGAATTACATGGATTTTATTGGATTATACAACAAAAATAGAAAGAGTTTAATCCTAAGTTTATATATTTACTGATTTACACATATGATTACAACACAAAAACCTAAGTCAAATTAATGTGACTGCTAACTCTAAAAGGAAATTTTGATTTGATAACACTAGTACAAGTATAAAAAGTATATACAATGTACATAGGATACAAGTGAAGGGTATTACCGTAAGTCTTGAGAGAATGGATCTTGGAAGTGATATGCTATCATCTTCATCCTCTCGTGGAGACAGTGCTTGGGGGGTCAACATCTGAACCGGGATGTTAGAGAAGTGCTCTGTTGGGATGCGCATCTGGAAAAGAACGTGTTTTGAAATCACAATACACTACAACACTGTGGCTACAATCTTATGAAATAACTAAATAAATATCATGTTTGTCAGTGGATAGGATGCACCTTTTTGGTCCACCACCAACCAAATATATATACTACAGTATATAGTATTTACACACAAAATAATGTTTTGCCCTTTTACCATACATTTAATTGAAAATTAAACTATCTGTATGGTAAAACATACAAAAAATCCACAAATATTCTTGTAAATTAGGTTCATGTTATACACAGAATTTGGCAAAGTATGTGGTAGATCAAGATTGATGTCTCATTCACCAAGTGGCACTACTATATTTAATTTGATGACCTTTTGCAGTTAATTGTACAGTATATATAATTCTATGAATATGAAAATTGAATATTAAATTAACTATGAATTCTATGAATATGAAAAAAACTATTTTTAGACCTAATGCAGAAAGCTGTAAAAAGTCCTGGCATAGCCAAATCAACAAATGACATTATTCACAGCCTCCTATGACAATATATTACTGTATTTAAGAAAAACCTACTGAGTTAAACTTAGGTCTGTTTCTGTTTACTTTTAATTACTTGAACCAGTATGCAATCAATGGTAGTGCTAACTAAAAGTAGGTCAATGCACTATATTTTTATTTCATTTTTAAAACACTTAGAAGGTAACATTGGCCCAGTAAGTGGCCACCTTACCTTTGAGATACACTTTTTACACACTGTTCTCCTACAGAGTCTGCAGTTGGTGCCTCGAGGACCAAAGAAACCAAATCTGGTCTTCATACACAGGAAACATATTTTGCCTTTGGCCATATCCTCTTTGATGGTCAGGTCAAGAGGAAGAGCCTCGAGGTCTGCTTTGGTCAAGACATTACGGATGTGTACCACCTCCTCCAGAGTCAGAGCCAGGCAGTCCAGCCGTGTGGAGAAATGAGCCTGCAATCATAAATGTCTTATATATAGAGATAATTTGATAAAAACAAAAATTGTTACATTTATTACTATGCTCATATTTATTTTGACCTTCTTAAAGTGAACAGAGATTTGGTGGGAAAACATTGACATTATATTAGCACCAACTACCCTTATCTTTCACTGTATTGTACACTGTTCACTATTACCTTTAATTATGACATGCAAATTAACTGAATACAGTACTGTGCATGTAAGAAAATTATATCAACACAGTTCTTGAATATTATATACAATTACAGTAGTTAATGTACATAATATAAACCCTTACTGAGGATAAGAAGTCCCTCTGCGTTTGAGATGCAGATGCCGTAAAATCTTGATGTGCCGGTGAGTTGGGAGCAGATGGATTTTTTGACTGGGGAAGAGAGGATGGTGGAGTGATGGAAGTGGAAGACTGTTGGGTCAACGAAGGAGTTTCACACAGTGTTATTGAATGACGACGTTCCGGAGTGCCTGTGTTGCCGTAGTTTGCCAGGTCAAATGCTGAAAAATTGTATAAATGTCATTAATAGAATAATACTACACCAATAACAATTAAATGCCCTACATATGACATACAGTAAATCTATATGTGCAAAATCAATGACAAAATGTGATGATTTGCCACAACTAATACAAAGGTATAATTATGACATTATAAATTTACCTACAAAGCAAATGGACAGCAAATACAGTACAGTATCTCCATTTATTTTCCCCCTAAGTCATCTACTTTTCAATGCCTATTTGATGGCAAATGCTACCTAGAGCTTTTTGTACACAGCTGCCATCAATTAGCTTGTCTTTAATTGGAACAGATTCATAAATATGCAGTTTATTTTTTACACCAATTTCTTAAGGAGTTAGAATGCATTCAAAGGTGTGTAGGTTAGCATAGGGCAAAGCAAGTGGAAGTGCTGCAGGTGTTTTGCATAGACTCACGACTTCTGCCGCATTTTGGCAGTACAGTATGAGAAACCTGTTTTACCACATCGTGATACAACTTTTTTTAAACCTCATGACTCCTCATGCTCTTATTGCAATTAACACACTTTCCAGTTTGCTGTGTATCTTTGCATCCTGGCACCTTCCTAGCATCATGAAAGTTCTTCTGTAACCCAAGATACTCCATGTGAAACAAAAGGCAATTATGATCTAGAAATAAACTAGAACATTTGCAAGTCTTTGAGAGTGGGATTCTGCCAAACCACCTCTCTTTCTAAAATATGAATGATGATTTACTCCTTCTGGCAAAACGTTCACTCTCTTTGAGGTTACCTTGAGGCATTTTTATTATATTTTATTCATGTATATACAAAAAGGTAGATTGATTGGGTTGTGAAAGTACGTACATTGAAGATTAAATGGTACATTTTTGCAAAGCCACTACCATGCATAGCATTTCAGGCAATATTTCTACAGCCAGTCCTGGGGCCAGTCTGCTTAGTTGATGTACTGGTCAACCAGACTGTAAATTGCTGCTGCATGCTGTCTAACATATGAATCAAAGCTCAGTTAAATGAGGTACTCTTTGGAGGTGTTTATCCAAATTCCCTTCTGAATGCTGAAAGATGTCAACTAGTTATACCTATTATATTTAGAAGATGTTGAAGTCTTAGGGCTTAAATATTTATAGATTTGTCTCTAAGCATTCCCATTACACTTCTACTTTGTAATACGTTAATTTGCACATTCTGTTATGTCTCCTGGTCTCTCAAGAAATTATTTCAGTGTGCAGGTTTGGAACAGTCTTTTTAATATTTTCCAAGTGTAAATTATTATCTTTCAACAAGATTGTAAATAGCCTACTGAACTGTTGTAGGAAGTTCATGAGAATTCTGGAATGCATCCTTTTTCTACCATATAACATTAGTTCACATTTTAAATATGCACACATCTTCCATGCAAATGGAGTGTCCAATATAGTGGTTCCAAATTGGTGTGTCGTGGCACACTGGGGTCAAATGGATATCATATGATTAAATAACAGCATTAAAAAAAATATACAGCTGTACCTAGAAAATCTAAATTTCAAATAAAACATGCAGCTAAGAAATGTTTAAATGCACATTTATTGACAATAATTTTTGTGGGATAAATTAATTCAGATATATCCCAGCTGCTTAGAAATAGTTTATAAATCCTGCAAAACAAAAGTTTTATTTACTACTATACAAAATTAAGGATTTTAGCAGATCTTTTTTTTTTACTAGAAACATAATAAAAGAATAGATGAAAATATATGAATGTTTTACCAGAGTTCAAACTGGCAGAAAATGGAAAATCACAACAAAAGGGTTAACAAATAAATATTAAATATGGAAATTACTGCATTAGTATAGATCTCAACTTCAGTAGAAGTCAAGTTTTATAGTAGTGCAGGAATTTCCAAAGCAAAAAAAAAAATAGAACTTGACTTTTCCTGCCTACACCTCTCCTTATAGTTGCAGCAAGTGCCTTTGACATGGGGGTTGCAAGACACTTACCCATTCGTGACCAAGGTGAGGTTGGTTGTGACTGGGGGCTCTGCGGCGAAGAACTCCGTGATGATGTGCCTATAACCATGTGTTTACCCAAACGTGGGCTTGAAGGGGGAATGTCACTCAAATCGTCATCTTCATCTTCATCCTGAAATGTTTAATATACAGTATTTAAGATTTTGAAATATTATACATCTTACTTATTTGTACTGCACAGTATTTTATAAAAAAAAGTTTTTGGCAATCTCCATATATTTGTACTTCATACAGATGTGACGAAGATAATGGCTAACAGGGCAGTTAAGATAATGACTAAAAGGGTGGCATTAATGACAAAGATTAATGGCTAATAGAGTTGCTAAGATAATGGTATAATGACTAAGAGGGTAGTTAAGAAAATTAGTAAAAAGGTGGCTAAGTTAATGGTTATGAGAGTGGCTAAGATACTGTAATGGCTAAAATAGTGGCCAAGATAATGATTAAGAGGGTGGCTAAGTTGATGGCTACAAAAATTACTAAGAGGGTGGCCAAGAGAGTGACTAAGATAATGGCTAAGAGTGTGACTAAAATAATGGCTAAAATAATGACTAGAGCATGACAGAGGGAAAAACAAAACTGAGGAGCATGACACCAAAGGGTGGGCATACCTCACAAGATATGTTGAACCTGGGAGCCTGGATGAGCTTCCGTTGAGGCTTCGGAATCGTGTCCAGAACCATGGGAGGGCGAGACGTCTCCACCACTGTGGAAGAGAGGATCACATTATACTCTACTTTCACCTCCTCGTTTATGCAGTACTGTACTTACAATGTATATTTTATACTGCTTGAAGTACACCGTACGCCTACAATTATCTGAACAGAATTAATAAGATATAATTGAGAGGCGGGTAATAAGAGTTCCGATGTGTAAGGGTAGGCCTATCAGTCAACTTATTTATTTATTTATTTATATATTTATATACAAGAAGATACAATAAGTTTGAGAGTACATAACATTGATGTTCCTACATTCTTGCAAAGCCACTAACACGCATAGCATTTCAGGCTTAATCTAACACATGTTTATTAAGATGAACAATGTAGCACTTTTATTCAACATTATGTAATTACAGTACATATAAATAGATGAAAATTAATATGCTGGTGAATTTGCATGTCTTAAGTACAAATATTTGGGAAGCAGGTAGCACAGATACAGTGCGTGTTTGAAGCACAAGGTAGGAAACTGTGAAGATGAAATTACGTACTTTCTGACTTTACTTTTGAATAAGGCATAGGTTGGACAATCTTTTAATTCATTAGGCAGTGAGTTCCATAGACTGGGTCCTTTTATTTGCAAGGAGTGTTTGCACAGATATAGCCTGACTCAAGGGATATCAAAGAGATATTTATTTCTGGTGTGATGTTCATGGGTTCTGTTACATCTATCAAGGAAGAGTTTCAGATGAGGATTAGCATTTAGGAACAAGGTTCTGTACGTGTAAATAGCACAAGAGAATGTGTGTGGAGTGAGTGTAGGTTCAGCATGTTTAGGGATTTAAACAGAGGGGCTGTGTGTTGTCTGAGGGTGTATTACAGTTCCGATAACAGATTTTTACTGGGGGATGATGGGCTCGAGTTAATTTGCAGTGGTTGAACCCCCCCATACAAAGGTATTGTATGCATCTGTGCATGGTATCCGATACCGAATATATGTACAATATATTTATCTGATACTTGTACGTATCAGCCATGCCACTTCTTTATATCCAGAGATATACTGTATACTGTACTGTACTGTATTTTAATACTTCCCCTTCCAAGATTATATGTTGTTTTAGATTTCGCTATTAAAACAAAATATCCATGTAACACAGGCTATAGTGAGCCTGTAATCGAGTTTGGTTATTTGCGATAACCTTGTTACTGTGATATTTGGGTCAAAGTTTTAAATGGAGGTGGGGTTTCCTCTTCTTCTCCCGTTTCTTTTCTGCTTTTGGTTTAGCGCACTGATTTTCGTCTTGTTTTGATAACATTATCTTGATGGCAGATATAGATGCACAGTGTTCACTAGTGTGTCCCATTCTTCAACTGCTTCTCAAATCATTTTACTGTAGTCACTGTGGATTTTGTATCTAGTGCTGTTGCTCTCGTTGGATTAATACTGAGTTTGATGCTCAGGGCTTCAGTTGTTTCACATTCCAGTAAGTACAGTACATGCAATGGTGCCTCTGCATCTGTTCCACAGATGACACTCTTTAACTATTGGGTTTATTACCTCCTAGCAGCACTTGTAACCAAGTTTATGTCTGTGTATGGCTATTGCAATGTCTCTGGATATCTTTTTTGCCAGGCTTGAAAGAAGAGTGCCCAGTAGCTGTGAAAAACTTGGAGGTATTTTAACCTGTACTACAGGTAGAGCAGTGGCAGTTTTTGCTAGTGAGTCTGCCTTTTCATTATCATCTATGCCAATGTGACTTATATCCAATTTAGGGTGATTGACATCCGTAGATTGTGTGCTTCTTTTCCTATATGTAGGCTCCTGGAAGATCGACAACAAGAACCTCATACTACCAATTATAAATGACCTAATTGCTACACAGAGTAAATGATTTTGAATCTCCTTTGTATGGATACCATCACACATAAATATAACCCATCATAATGAGACAGATATTACAGCCATATTTGCGTGTAACAATGATGATGTTGATATAGACCTAGGTATTCCCATCTCTGCTGTCAAACTATATTGTTCCAAACACTCAGGTCTGATAGGAGAGAAATTACTGACTCCCAATGACCTGAAAGCACCAGTATAAAAAGCTATGATTTGTTCAGATCCGAAACCTATATCTATGGGCAGCACAAAACGTCTACCAGACTGTGCGACACAGTGGTTGCAAGGATCAGGTTGGGTTACCGTTACCTGTGGCAGGTGGCCACAGGTGACGGATCTCCCAATCCTGAGCACTCCAGGTGCAAACTCTGTGAGCAGGAACTGCGGCATGATCTCCCACATTACATCACTGAATGCCCAGTTATTAGCCCATTCAGACCCTTTGGCATGAAGTACCTGGAGCTTTTCAATTACTTTATTCACTATCGTTTCTTGAGAATATCCTCATATTGCACCCAAAATTTGCCAGTGCAGGCTACTGAACATATTTGGTTTTGCCCGAAACGCATTGCGTAATAGTGGCTTTAGGCATTGTATGTACTAGCTCTATCTATATATCAATCCATTAATGTAACATCACTTGTATGTATGTACCTTACCTGAATAAACATATTTATATTTATTTATATTTATATGACCCTGTATAACTAACCATCCTGCGAGATGGGGATTTTTAGTATCACTGCTACCTTATTCACTCTTGTATTCATGATGTTATCCTCATACTATATGCACCCCAAAGTTTGCCAATGCAGAGTACTGGTCTCATGCCTGTGTATGACTAACCATCCTGTAGGATGGGGATTTTAGCATCACGTAGCTAGCTTTGTGACACACTGTACTCTCCTCCATATAGTCTAGGGTAGCTGCACAAATGCAAATGTACAGTACCTAAATGTGTTGTTAATAAAAAAAAGGATTTCTGTGATGAGTTGTATATTATTTTGTGCTGGCTATGTAACAATGCCTGGAGCGAAGATTTAGAGTCCGTATGAATGATAACATCATGTAAATTATTGTCAATTGCATTAGAAAAAATGAACGATGCTTATATACACAGGGTCATATTTTAATATATCTTACTCCTTAGATACCGTCCCCCTGCAAGCCAAACCCCCCCACTAACTGGACACCACCCCCTTCACCTCACCAGATGTGGGAAACTTCTCACCAGCATCACCAGGGAGTTTCCAAACGCATTCCCAGGCGTGAGCTAGGGGGTAGGTAGACCAAGTGGGCGTGAGTGGGCGGCCTGGTAGGTGGGTGGGTGGGGTACGCTCACTCGCCCGCCCACCTTTGACCTTTACTGAACCCTGTAGGGAACATGGAAGAGCCACCAGTGACCCAATTCCTCCTGATTTTGTGATACTACTCTCCAGGCGGGTGGGTGAAGCCTATCCCCTATCCCACCTGCTGCTGCTAATACACAGTGGTGGGTAGAGGGGCGCATGAAAACTACGGGGTACTACACTATGTGCGCACACTATTGGTATATGCTGGCGGGGGCGGACAAGCAAGCAAGCAAGCAAGCTAGCTAGCTAGCTAGCTTGCTTGCTTGCTTGCTTGCTTGCTTGCTTGCTTCATTCATTCATTCCTTCATTCATTCATTCATTCATCCATCCATCCATCCATTCTCTGCCTCCCGCACGCGTCTCTCTCCACCTCCCCCTCACGTCTCTCCGCCACCATAGAATATGGGTTCATATGGAGCGGAGCTCTAGATTGACGGCGCCGGAACACAGTTGATGGGGAAGTGTGGTGATGGACTGGCTGGGGCGTGATGTGAGGCAGCCTGGTTATAGGGGAGGGACATATTCACATAAAGGGATGGAAGTGAAGAGAATGAGAACAGATCAATATGGCAGTGTAGGAGGACAGTGGATCACTTACACCTCACTGCCTCTCACCATTCCCGAGAGGCAGCGATGGAGAGACACATGTGAAGGGAAAAGTATAGAAATGGGAAATATGAGTCATGATAGCGGGCAGACTGTCCGCCTTGCTGACTCGATACGTGTGTTGGCAGCTAAGCTAAGCTTGCTCTCTCTTGTCTGGGAGCTGGGAGTGTTCAAAGTTTCTCAAGTATATTTCAATATATGTGGATGTCTATGACATTCCCATATATACACACTCAGATGCCTGTGTACATATTTTGATATTCTGTTTGCGGGTATATTTTATTATTTATATCATTTATTATTAATGGGGAGGGTTCTGGTCTGTATTTCATCTTAGAATGGTGTATTGTGGGGGTTTGATTTCCATGGGTAAATCCAAGCTCTTGGGCCACCATCTGTGGGGGTGGAGTGTGTGTGGAGGGGATGAGAAGAGCAGGGGGGCAGGTGAGGGAGAGGTGGGAAAGGTGCCCTCACGTGCTGGGGGTGAGGTGAAGCTACGATACTTTCGTGCACGTTCCTGACCTTTCACTCCACTTAAGGTCAAGGTTGGCCACACTCGACCTCTACAAAGCTTGCACTGGACCCACAAGTCCCCACCAAGCCACTCAATGGACCTCAAGGCCCCAACCAGTCACCCCGTGGACCACACGTCACCCCCGTGGACCACACGTCACCCCCGTGGACCACACGTCACCTCCGTGGACCACACGTCACCCCCGTGGACCACACGTCACCCCCGTGGACCACACGTCACCCCCGTGGACCACACGTCACCTCCGTGGACCACACGTCACCTCCGTGGACCACACGTCACCTCCGTGGACCACACGTCACCCCCGTGGACCCCCAGTCACCCCGTGGACCACACGTCACCCCCGTGGACCACACGTCACCCCCGGGGACCACACGTCACCCCCGGGGACCACACGTCACCCCCGGGGACCACACGTCACCCCCGGGGACCACACGTCACCCCCGGGGACCACACGTCACCCCCGGGGACCACACGTCACCCCGTGGACCCCCAGTCACCCCCGGGGACCACACGTCACCCCCGGGGACCACACGTCACCCCCGGGGACCACACGTCACCCCCGGGGACCACACGTCACCCCCGGGGACCACACGTCACCCCCGGGGACCACCCGTCACCCCCGGGGACCACCCGTCACCCCCGGGGACCACCCGTCACCCCCGGGGACCACCCGTCACCCCCGGGGACCACCCGTCACCCCCGGGGACCACCCGTCACCCCCGGGGACCACACGTCACCCCCGTGGACCCCCAGTCACCCCAGGGGACCACACGTCACCCCCGGGGACCACACGTCACCCCCGGGGACCACCCGTCACCCCCGGGGACCACCCGTCACCCCCGGGGACCACACGTCACCCCCGTGGACCACACGTCACCCCCGTGGACCACACGTCACCCCCGTGGACCACCCGTCACCCCCGGGGACCCCCAGTCACCCCAGGGGACCACACGTCACCCCCGTGGACCACACGTCACCCCCGTGGACCCCCAGTCACCCCAGGGGACCACACGTCACCCCCGTGGACCACCCGTCACCCCCGTGGACCCCCAGTCACCCCAGGGGACCACACGTCACCCCAGGGGACCACACGTCACCCCAGGGGACCACACGTCACCCCAGGGGACCACACGTCACCCCCGGGGACCACACGTCACCCCCGGGGACCACACGTCACCCCCGGGGACCACACGTCACCCCCGGGGACCACACGTCACCCCCGGGGACCACACGTCACCCCCGGGGACCACACGTCACCCCCGGGGACCACACGTCACCCCCGGGGACCACACGTCACCCCCGGGGACCACACGTCACCCCAGGGGACCACACGTCACCCCAGGGGACCACACGTCACCCCAGGGGACCACACGTCACCCCCGGGGACCACACGTCACCCCCGGGGACCACACGTCACCCCAGGGGACCACACGTCACCCCAGGGGACCACACGTCACCCCAGGGGACCACACGTCACCCCCGGGGACCACACGTCACCCCAGGGGACCATACGTCACCCCAGGGGACCCCCAGTCACCCCAGGTGACCACACGTCACCCCCGGGGACCACACGTCACCCCAGGGGACCACACGTCACCCCAGGGGACCACACGTCACCCCCGGGGACCACACGTCACCCCCGGGGACCCCCAGTCACCCCCGGGGACCACACGTCACCCCCGGGGACCACACGTCACCCCCGGGGACCCCCAGTCACCCCCGGGGACCACACGTCACCCCCGGGGACCACACGTCACCCCCGGGGACCCCCAGTCACCCCAGGGGACCACACGTCACCCCAGGGACCACACGTCACCCCAGGGGACCACACGTCACCCCAGGGGACCACACGTCACCCCAGGGGGCCACACGTCACCCCCGGGGACCCCCAGTCACCCCCGGGGACCACACGTCACCCCCGTGGACCCCCAGTCACCCCAGGGGACCACACGTCACCCCAGGGGGCCACACGTCACCCCCGGGGACCACACGTCACCCCCGGGGACCCCCAGTCACCCCCGGGGACCACACGTCACCCCCGGGGACCCCCAGTCACCCCCGGGGACCACACGTCACCCCCGGGGACCACACGTCACCCCCGGGGACCCCCAGTCACCCCAGGGGACCACACGTCACCCCCGGGGACCACACGTCACCCCCGGGGACCACACGTCACCCCCGGGGGCCACACGTCACCCCCGGGGGCCACACGTCACCCCCGGGGACCACACGTCACCCCCGGGGACCCCCAGTCACCCCAGGGGACCACACGTCACCCCCGGGGACCACACGTCACCCCCGGGGACCACACGTCACCCCAGGGGACCACACGTCACCCCAGGGGACCACACGTCACCCCCGGGGACCCCCAGTCACCCCAGCGGACCACACGTCACCCCCGGGGACCACACGTCACCCCCGGGGACCACACGTCACCCCAGGGGACCACACGTCACCCCCGGGGACCACACGTCACCCCCGGGGACCACACGTCACCCCCGGGGACCACACGTCACCCCCGGGGACCACACGTCACCCCCGGGGACCACACGTCACCCCCGGGGACCACACGTCACCCCAGGGGGCCACACGTCACCCCCGGGGACCACACGTCACCCCCGTGGACCACACGTCACCCCCGTGGACCACACGTCACCCCCGGGGACCACACGTCACCCCCGGGGACCACACGTCACCCCCGGGGACCACACGTCACCCCAGGGGACCACACGTCACCCCCGGGGACCACACGTCACCCCCGGGGACCACACGTCACCCCCGGGGACCACACGTCACCCCCGGGGACCCCCAGTCACCCCCGGGGACCACACGTCACCCCCGGGGACCACACGTCACCCCCGGGGACCACACGTCACCCCAGGGGACCACACGTCACCCCCGGGACCACACGTCACCCCAGGGGACCACACGTCACCCCCGGGGACCACACGTCACCCCCGGGGACCACACGTCACCCCCGGGGACCACACGTCACCCCCGGGGACCACACGTCACCCCCGTGGACCACACGTCACCCCCGTGGACCACACGTCACCCCCGGGGACCACACGTCACCCCCGGGGACCACACGTCACCCCCGGGGACCACCCGTCACCCCCGGGGACCACACGTCACCCCCGGGGACCACACGTCACCCCCGGGGACCACACGTCACCCCCGGGGACCACACGTCACCCCCGGGGACCACACGTCACCCCCGGGGACCACCCGTCACCCCCGGGGACCACACGTCACCCCCGGGGACCACACGTCACCCCCGGGGACCACACGTCACCCCCGGGGACCACACGTCACCCCCGGGGACCACCCGTCACCCCCGGGGACCACCCGTCACCCCCGGGGACCACACGTCACCCCCGGGGACCACACGTCACCCCCGGGGACCACACGTCACCCCCGGGGACCACACGTCACCCCCGGGGACCACACGTCACCCCCGGGGACCACCCGTCACCCCCGGGGACCACACGTCACCCCCGGGGACCACACGTCACCCCCGGGGACCACACGTCACCCCCGGGGACCACACGTCACCCCCGGGGACCACACGTCACCCCCGGGGACCACACGTCACCCCCGGGGACCACACGTCACCCCCGGGGACCACACGTCACCCCCGGGGACCACACGTCACCCCCGGGGACCACACGTCACCCCCGGGGACCACACGTCACCCCCGGGGACCACACGTCACCCCCGGGGACCACACGTCACCCCCGGGGACCACACGTCACCCCCGGGGACCACACGTCACCACTCGTATAGACCATCTCCACATTAGTTCTTGATTTTTTATTGTTGCCGCTGGAGGCGGCTAGTTTATTGTGCACCCCATACTCGTCCTGTGAGCGGTAGCGCAAAAGCATTACAGAGGGCACAAAAGCATTACAGAGGGCACAAAAGCATTACAGAGGGCACAAAAGGTCTTTATCAGACCTCATCTTAGATTATTACATAAACAATTGCATCTATCCTTTACATCTTATAGTTACAATGTCAGCTAGTTACAGAGAATGATCTATTTCAAGAGCTATATATTTACAGTAAGTCATTATACATTAATGGAAGGTCTTATCGCTAATACATTAGTTCCTGTATAAAGTTCCCCGGATCTGCCACTCCGTAAAACTTTTAACTGTTCAACGGACGAACCCAAAATGGGACGTTGGGGTTTGACAGTTGATTTGTTAACAGAGTGGACAATTGAGCGAAGGAACTGAATGTGGAGGTTGTACTCTGACTTGTTAATACACGATATCAGTAGCCTCATTATTCCCATCCCCCGAACGCAAACGTTTAGGCCACGTTTCCTTACACCTGATGCCTCTCTTCACCTAGTAGTAAATACATACCCGGGAGTTAATAAACTGTTGTGGGTTGTACCTGGGGATAGATCAGTAGTTTGGCTTTGGCCCTAGGAGGACGTGGATAGGCCTACCCGCCTATCTGCCCCTTACCATGGGAACCATTTGACCTTATAATTCACGGTCTGATTACTAAACTTAGCGATCTCGTATAATTAAGAAACTTTGACCTTATAAGGCTAAGTTTTGTTTGAACTTGTGACCTTAAAGCTGATTTGTCCTTGATAGTGTGTGGTGGGTGACTTGTGGCCTTCTGCTGGTGAGACCTACAGACCTTACTCCCAGCACCTCACCGCTGGTCACTGTGTGTACGCAGGCGATGAGTCACAATAACGTGGCTCAAGAATGTTGTACCTAATCCTGCATCGCCTCCCTCATCACAATCGACTTGAGAATGGTCCAGGACGGACCGAAACGTCGCCGTCCCTTCACCTTCTAGTGTGTGGTCTGGTCAACACTGTGTGTACACGCTTTACACTCACAAGATCCACTAAACCTACTGGCGCTGATGTGCATTACTCCGGGAGCCGGTCGGCCGAGCGGACAGCACACTGGACTTGTGATCCTGTGGTCCCGGGGTCGATCCCAGGCGCCGGCGAGAAACAATGGGCAGTTTCTTTCACCCTATGCCCCTGTTACCTAGCAGTAAAATAGGTACCTGGGTGTTAGTCAGCTGTCACGGGCTGCTTCCTGGGGGTGGAGGCCTGGTCGAGGACCGGGCCGCGGGGACACTAAAGCCCCGAAATCATCTCAAGATAACCTCAAGATTTCAAGATATAACCTCCCCAAAAGCGTACATTTATTTCGGGACATAACCATTTGTGTTTGCTCAGAGTGGAGAGGTTAGTCGATAACGAAGCCCACTGTACTACGAGACTAAAATGTCCACTATGACTCCATGAGATGCAAGACTACAAGAAAAACTGCACGATCACCTGGACAAACTTAAAGAGGTGACCTCTAGAGTTTAACTCTGGCAAGTGCAAAGTAATATAGCTGGATGTTGTTACCTGACACAGGTTAAAACGAAGGGGGGAACTATCAGGAGAAAGCGCCCAGTCATTACGACTATATAGCACTAGGAAGGGGTCAGGATAAGGATTTGGGATGGGACGGGGGAAAGGAATGGTGTCCAAGTATCTTGGACGGTCGGGGATTGAACGCCGACCTGCAGGAAGCGAGACCGTCGCTCTACCGTCCAGCCCAAGTGGGAGACTGAATTAATTAAACCTCGCTGTTACTGGAAGAGTGAAGAATTATGGAAGACATAATTACCACATACAATATTCTCATCGGAAATGATAAAGTAGACAAGGATATATTTAGAATGGATGGTACACGAACAAGGGAACATAAGAACAAAGGTAATTGCAGAAGGCCTATTGGCCCATACGAGGCAGCTCCTACCTATCTATCCTATCTATCTATCAGTAGCCTCATCAGGGACACAGGTGGAAACAAGGTACCTAAATGAGTCACAGAGACATTGCAAACATTTGTTTTCAATGTGAGAGAAGTGAAGACTTAGAATACAGTAGAACAAGTGGTAGAGGCAGCCTCCACACACACAGCGCCAAGTGTAAACACAACAACAGGCTCAGGAACCTGCACACCAGTTGGCTGAAGGTTGAGAGGCGAGCCCAAGAGACCAAGGTCAATCACCGCAGCACAGCTAGGCCAGCACACCTAGCTGTGTCAGTGTCAGAGTAGTTAACAGATGGAATGCATTAGGCAGTGATGTGGTGGAGGCTGACCCCATACACAGTTTCAACTGTAGATATGATAGAGCCCAATAGGCTCAGGAATCTGTACACCAGTTGACTGACAGTTGAGAGGCGGGACCAAAGAGCCAGAGCTCAACCCCCGCAAGCACAAATAGGTGAGTATACCGCCGCACCATTGGAAAATTGGTTCACCGTGGGTAATTTTCTCCACCTGAACGATACACACGAGAGTTATTGTATCCACAACTCTACGTGTTAACGAAGATGGGAGGAGAGGAGGGAGGTAAAGAGAAGAGGGGGGGGAGAGGAACTTGGGAGGGAAAATTAAAGATGAGAAAAGGAAATAAATAAGGCGTGGCGAGGGGAAACTCACCCACGAACCCATGTAATATATAGTATATATGATATAAAAACAGATGGGGACTCGGTATCTTATACAACCAATAATTAGACAACTAGCAAGAGCTAGCAGCTGGTTCTTGCCGGCACACACACACACACAGGTGACTCCACACACCTGGTCAAGTAATGAGGAGGGAGGATCTTAACGAGCGGGCAGGTGAGATGGGGAAGCATGGTTACCTGAGGCATCTACAGCCTCGCCTTCCCCCACACCATAACCACCCCCACACCCTCTACCACCCTCCACACCCAGCACGGTGAGTACCACCAGTCCACTACACCCAGTCACTTCCCACAGAGGTTCCATGGAACACTCAGGTGTTCTAGGTCATCTTGAAGCCTCAAGCTGTCCTCCTCTGTCTTAATCCTTCTCATAATTTTTGGCGTCGTCAGCAAACATTGAGAGGAATGAGTGTATACCCTCTGGGAGATCATTTACGTATATCAGAAACAGGATAGGTCCGAGTACAGAGCCCTGTGGGACTCCACTGGTGACTTCACGCCAATCTGAGGTCTCACCCCTCACTGTAACTCTCTGCTTCCTATTACTTAGGCACGACCCCATCCACTGGAGCACCCTACCAGTTACTCCTGCCTGTTTCTCCAACTTATGGGGGTACTGTGTCAAAGACTTTCCGACAGTCCAATAAAATGCAGTTTGCCCACCCTTCTCTTTCTTGCTTAATCTTTGTCACCTGATCGTAGAATTCTATTAAGCCTGTAAGGCAAGATTTACCCTCCCTGAACCCATGTTGGTGGTGTGTCACGAAGTCTCTTCTCTCCAGATGTGTTACTAGGTTCTTTCTCACGATCTTCTCCATCACCTTGCATGGTATACAAGTTAGGAACAATGGCCTGTAGTTCAGTGCTTCTTGCCTATCGCCCTTTTTGTATATTAGGACTACATTAGCTGTCTTCCATATTTCTGGTAGGTCTCCCATCTCCAGTGACTTACTATATACCATGGAGAGTGGGAAGCAAAGTGCTTCTGCACACTCTTTCAGTACCCATGGGAAGATTCCTTCCGATCCAACAGCCTTCTCACGTCCAAATCCAATAGATGCCTTTTAACCTCATCTCTGGTAATTTCGAACGACGATCCCAATAATTTAGATATTTTATCGTGTCAATGCGTGCCGTATATGTTCCCTGTATTCACTCTAGTTGAGAAATCTCTCCCACTCTGAAGGGGGAAGTGAGTACAGAGCAATGCTCAAGATATTGCACCAGTGAGTTAAATAGTATTAGCAGTGTTGTGGGGTCTCTGGATTTGAACTTTCTCACATAATTCATCCTATTATTTTTCCTGGCCGCCTTTATCTACACTATAAGGAAAGGCAACTACACAAATCGGGAAGATCTGGGAGTGGATATAACTTCCAAACCAACACCGGAGGCACACATATATGCAAGATAACATCGGCAGCATATGAGAAGCTGGCAAATATAAGAACCATTTAGAGACCTTAATCGGGACTCCTTCAAGACAATCTACACGGCATTTGTTAGACTAACACTCGAATGTGAAGCACTGGCACGGAATCCGCATCTTGTGAAGCATAAAACCAAAAATTTAATACCAAAGGTTTGCAACCAAACTGGAGCAAGAGACAAAAGGGTTAAGCTATGAGGATAGACTAATGGAAATAAATATCACAGCCCCCAGGATACAAGAAACAGAGCGGATATAATCACAACATACAAGATACTGAGGGGAATAGACAAGGTGGACGAGAACAGCCTCTTCAAATTGAATGAAGTGGGACCAGAAGTGGAAGCTAGAAATGCAAATGAGTCCAAGAGATGTAAGGACATACTCTCCATCCACAACAGTAAAGCCAAGTCTGACAGACTTCGAACATTGGAATAGTTAAATTAAAAATCAACAGATACAATCAAGGGAAGTAGGCGGGACAGAGCTAGATCTCCTGTCCTCATTGACACTGATAGGTAAGTACTAATACGTGTGTACACACACACACACACACACACACACACACACACACACACACACACACACACACACACACACACACACACGCACGCACGCACACTTGCAGGGACACAGGTGGAAATTGAGTGCCCAAATGAGCCACAGAGATATTAGAAAGAACTTTTTAGTGTCAGAGTGGTTGACACATGGAATGCATTAGGCAGTGATGTGGTGGAGGCTGACTCCATACACAGCTTCAAATGTAGATATGATAGAGCCCAGTAGGCTCAGGAACCTGTACACTAGTTGATTGACGGTTGAGAGGCGGGACCAAAGAGCCAGAGCTCAACCCCCACAAGCACAGCTAGGTGAGTACACCCCACTAACACAGTTCAACACACCCACCCAACAGTGAAGGTAGCAGTACCTGTGTACACATCACTGCGCCATAAATAAGTGTACTTGTAGGTCACAACCAGACCAAAAAGGAAAGATTTCAACATGATCTTGGCAGCTTTCTCGCCTCACAAGTATCATAGTTTGTGGTCCTTACTTCCTAGTGCTAATTGGGGTAGTGGTGGTGAGTGTGGTGGTGTCAGTGGTGGGTGTGGTGGTGTCAGTGGTGGGTGTGGTGGTGTCAGTGGTGGGTGTGGTGGTGGGTGTGGTGGTGTCAGTGGTGGTGGGTGTGGTGGTGTCAGTGGTGTCACTTACCTAACAGTGTCTACAAGAAAGACAATGTTGCTTAAAGAACTGTTAAAGATTAGCTCCTTATGTCCCGCGTATAGCCACCAGCCTCGCTGTTACTGTTGCATTCTAACTTAACTTTCCTAATGTGCTAATTCTTTGTGTAAACTGTCCTTAAAGGTGTGGATAGAGGTGGCTTCAACAGGCAACAACAAATTATTAATACATAATTCACTAAGTAACGTAAACTTAGAAAAATCATATACAAAAAATTTTGATTAGTCATCAAATTTTTTTTGAAATATGCAAATTAGTGCCTATCGGCATGAATATTATTACAGAGGAACAATTGTATTTCGGTGCGTAAATGACCTTAAAGCAAAGAACACAAGCCTAGCCACACACCTGGTTGAGAGGCGGGACCAAAGAGCCAGAGCTCAACCCCCGCAAACACAACTAGGTGAGTACACCAACTTCCTGTTACGCCAAGTTAACCGGACTTGCTGCCAGCCAACAACACCTGAACTACCCTCTAGCAAGTAACCACCACCACCTTACGCCTCAACAACCCGCGTCTCAAGTGTATACCACTATTATGAAGTCGCTTATTGCACGGTCCGCGCTCAATTCCCGATGGTTCCAGTGGTTCGGCATTGTTTCTTCATTTTTTTTCTCATATCCCAGCTCCTTGACCGTATACCCCATCAAGTGGGATAAAGTGATACTGGCTTAGCACTTTCTCGCCCCGTATATACTTTACCTCGTACATAAGTTCTATATTGGTGTATAAAAAAGTTACATATCGTCCATTTTTAAAAGTGGCTTCGTAACTAATCCATTGTTTGATTAAAAATAGGCTCATTCAAGCTGCGGCACATACCCACACGTTCATAAATACAAAATAAAGCCTACTTTGTAATAAAAAATGGTATTCTCTTGTATAAAAATTAATCCCTTTATATATTATAATTGTGTGCAGAGTTAGAGGCAGGGTAACACGTGTCTTGGCCGTGAAGGTCAGACGAGAAGGGCTCACGGAAAGGTGAGGAGCTGGAGGGCTGAGAACAGTGGACCTTTGGACCATTGTTACTTAATTGTGAAGGACCGGGAGCCGGTCGGCCGAGCGGACAGCACGCTGGACTTGTGATCCTGTAGTCCTGGGTTCGATCCCAGGCGCCGGCGAGAAACAATGGGCAGAGTTTCTTTCACCCTATGCCCCTGTTACCTAGCAGTAAAATAGGTACCTGGGTGATAGTCAGCTGTCACGGGCTGCTTCCTGGGGGTGGAGGCCTGGTCGAGGACCGGGCCGCAGGGACACTAAAAAGCCCCGAAATCATCTCAAGATAACCTGTCTGAGGGCGTGACCTCATACATGTGTTTGCTGATGACGCACGGTAACTGAGGACTGTAACCTCTTATTCAGGTAATGAATAACTTACTAACAATTGAAACTTTAGGAGCAATGATCTTACTCTATGAATTCTAACCAAGTGTGTACAACCGGTTTTCCTTGGCCCAGAACCTAGGTGTTATCTCTACCCCTCGTCCTAACCCACACTCAAGACCCCTGGAAGGATGTTCATCAACTTGCCCTGATACTCCGCCTTCTAAGGCACTCTACAGCCACGCCCCCGGCACACACAGGCCAATCACAGAACCTGTGTCTCATCACTGGGCGTGGTCACGACAATGACCGCCCTAATTCTCACCGGAAACAGGCAGAGTGCCCGTCACCTGACCGCACTTGTACCAACATTTGTCAGCTGTCAAACTAGTATAAGCACGCTGACAGAAAGGAGACGGGAGACGGTGGAGGCCCAAGCTGGCCTGCAAGAGGCTAGCTTGGAGGTAGGGAAGAGGTCAGCAAGAGAGGCCACGTGTACCTCACATTACCGCGCACACAGACCCATTGTCAACACCATATATGGCTCTCATCATGTGGTAAAACGAGGTAATTGAGACCTACGGAGAGGAGGGAATAAAGAAGGGAGAGAGAAGAGGAAATAAGGAGACAAGAAGGGAGAAAGATAGGAATAATACATAAATTTCCCAAGCCGTTACAACACAATTGTTCTACTAGACTATTACTTTACATATCTACCTTCTATGTTAATAATTATCACCACTATATTTAGTCGTGATAATTGAAATTGAAATTGAAATTGAAATAAGTTTATTGAGGTAAAATACACACAAAGGGATGAGGTAGCTCAAGCTATTCTCACCCCATTCAGTACATCGTGTTAATATATACATAGACACACATCACAAATAAACACATTACCAAACATTCTGAGAGGTAAACATATACATTTCCTCCTTCACAAGTAGTATGTTATCAGACGTACACACAAATACTTTTATGACCTAGGTATACTGTATAGACAAATTGCAAGACACATGCAGATAATTCAACAAAATATTACAATCTTGGTGCAAAATTCTTATATCTCTCAAGAATATCATCAACCTTTCCGTTGTGACACATCCAGGCTATTTGTTCAGGAACAGTCCTTATCTCAGTGTTTCTATATACACTAATCAACGGACAATCGTGATAATTGTATGAGAGCAAGTGTAGTGACCTTCCCCCCCCCCACCTCCTACACACACACACACACACAAGGGGGGGGGGCCTCGTAGCCTGGTGGATAGCGCGCAGGACTCGTAATTCTGTGGCGCGGGTTCGATTCCCGCACGAGGCAGAAACAAATGGGCAAAGTTTCTTTCACCCTGAATGCCCCTGTTACCTAGCAGTAAATAGGTACCTGGGAGTTAGTCAGCTGTCACGGGCTGCTTCCTGGGGTGTGTGTGTGTGTGTGTGTGTGTGTGTGTGTGTGTGTGTGTGTGTGTGTGTGTGTGTGTGTGTGTGTGTGTGTGTGTGTGTGTGTGTGTGTGTGGTGTGGGGAAAAAAAAAAAAGTAGTTAGTGTAGTTAGTAAACAGTTGATTGACAGTTGAGAGGCGGGCCGAAAGAGCAAAGCTCAACCCCCGCAAACACAACTAGGTGAATACAAGCTTATACTCTACTACACACTCCCCGCCTCCCTCTCTACCTCCCCTCACTCCTTGCCTCCCTTAGTTCCTTGCCTCACTCACCTCAACCTTAACTGAGGCGGGGGGGGGGGGGGGGGGGGGGTAAATGTGGGAGGGGGTTAGACCAGGTGATTTATGGTAATGGCACCATGATAGGCTATCACAGGAAGGGGCGGGGAGGGGGGGGGACAATGCCACTACCACCACTACCACTATCAACACACACACCTCCCACACCTGCTGCAATATAAGCTGAACCCAAAACCGAATTTACCCCCCCCCCCCCCCCCCCCCCACACACGCACACTTTTCCAGTACCCCTAGCCTCGGCAACACACCCTACACCTGTCCTCCACTACACACCCTACACCTGTCCTCCACTACACACCCTACACCTGCCCTCCACTACACACCCTACACCTGCCCTCCACTACACACCCTACACCTGTCCTCCACTACACACCCTACACCTGCCCTCCACTACACACCCTACACCTGTCCTCCACTACACACCCTACACCTGTCCTCCACTACACACCCTACACCTGTCCTCCACTACACACCCTACACCGGTCCTCAACTACACACCCTACACCTGCCCTCCACTACACACCCTACACCTGTCCTCCACTACACACCCTACACCTGTCCTCCACTTCACACCCTACACCTGTCCTCCACTACACACCCTACACCTGTCCTCCACTACACACCCTACACCTGTCCTCCACTACACACCCTACACCTGCCCTCCACTACACACCCTACACCTGCCCTCCACTACACACCCTACACCTGCCCTCCACTACACACCCTACACCTGCCCTCCACTACACACCCTACACCTGTCCTCCACTTCACACCCTACACCTGTCCTCCACTACACACCCTACACCTGCCCTCCACTACACACCCTACACCTGCCCTCCACTACACACCCTACACCTGTCCTCCACTACACACCCTACACCTGTCCTCCACTACACACCCTACACCTGCCCTCCACTACACACCCTACACCTGCCCTCCACTACACACCCTACACCTGTCCTCCAATTCACACCCTACACCTGTCCTACACTACACACCCTACACCTGTCCTCCACTACACACCCTACACCTACCCTCCGCTACACACCCTACACCTGTCCTCCACTACACACCCTACACCTGTCCTCCACTACACACCCTACACCTGTCCTCCACTTCACACCCTACACCTGTCCTCCACTTCACACCCTACACCTGCCTTCCACTACACACCCTACACCTGTCCTCCACTACACACCCTACACCTGTCCTCCACTACACACCCTACACCTGTCCTCCACTACACACCCTACACCTGCCCTCCACTACACACCCTACACCTGTCCTCCACTACACACCCTACACCTGTCCTCCACTACACACCCTACACCTGTCCTCCACTACACACCCTACACCTGTCCTCCACTACACACCCTACACCTGCCCTCCACTACACACCCTACACCTGTCCTCCACTACACACCCTACACCTGTCCTCCACTTCACACCCTACACCTGCCCTCCACTACACACCCTACACCTGCCCTCCATTACACACCTTACAACTTACCTTCAGTGTTGTTGGGTTTATACCCCCCCCCCCTCCCCAGCCACAGAAATATTAAATCATTTTTTATTCTGGCGTTTATACAGCGAATTGTGAGATGCACGCACATAACCGCTCGCACACGCACACAACCGCTTGCACACGCACACGACCCCTCGCACACGCACACAAGAGCTTGCACCCGCGCACGCACACAAAATCTAATGGCTCGATTCTGCAGACAAAAATAGTAAATAAATACAAGGTGTGAATCCGTGGCCCAGTGTGCCCAGGTGTCGCTAGGCTTGGGGTCAGTGCACACACCCCACACCCCCAACACCCCCCCCCCCCCAGGACGGTGCCACCAGTGTCGCACCAAATATATCTCTCACGCCCTCTCTCCTGATTTCACCAGGCGTGTTATCAATAACAATAGGACATTCTTGTTGACTTTTAGTGAGTGAGTGAGTGAGTGAGTGAGTGAGTGAGTGTACAATGAGCTGGATCAGGGCGTACCTAAAGGACAGAAAACAAAGGGTGACAGTCAGGGAGGTGGTGTAAATATGCAACCCGTCTTCAGACCAAGTTCATTCCATCCAGCGGTCGACCCCAAAGACGCATTCAGTAATTTTAACATGGTTCTTCATTCAAAATATGAATGTTCTCAAATATAAATTAATATAGTTTTATATGTGTATATTGTGCATATTTAGGCATTGGTCAGGTGTTTAGGTTCTGTTGGCGATTATTTGTATTTGTAGTACGTGGGGTGAAGCATTTATAGCGTTGTGGTTCCAACACCAGTCGTGCTTCTTCCGGAAGTGTTCGGATGTCATCGGTTGTAAGTCGTGTGTAAACCGTTTTTCAATCATAAACAAGGGGGTTGGTGGGTGGATGGAATAGACTTTGGCCTTTATGATGATGGGCCTTTTTTTTCCTACCACAGACGTGGCCACACATTTACAATGCTAACCAGTATATATATACTTTTTTTCTGTCCTCCATGGACAGGGTTAGAGATGTGTTAAACATATAGTTCACGCTACCGAGTTCTTGATGTATTAGTTCAATATATGAATGTCTCCTCACCATATCTCCTCACCATAGGGAGCCGGTCGGCCGAGCGGACAGCACCCTGGACTTGTGATCCTGTGGTCGATCCCAGGCGCCGGCGAGAAACAATGGGCAAAGTTTCTTTCACCCTATGCTCCTGTTACCTAGCAGTAAATAGGTACCTGGGTGTTAGTCAGCTGTTACGGGCTGCTTCCTGGGGGTGGAGGCCTGGTCGAGGACCAGGCCGCTGGAACACTAAGAATCCCCGAAATCATCTCAAGATAACCTCAAGATATTATCATAATGTTTAATGGCTGTGGTGTGAGTGTGGTGTGAGTGTGGGCTGTGGTGTGAGTGTGGGCTGTGGTGTGAGTGTGGGCTGTGGTGTGAGTGCGGGCTGTGGTGTGAGTGCGGGCTGTGGTGTGAGTGTAGGCTGTGGTGTGAGTGTGGGCTGTGGTGTGAGTGTGGGCTGTGGTGTGAGTGTGGGCTGTGGTGTGAGTGTAGGCTGTGGTGTGAGTGTGGGCTGTGGTGTGAGTGTGGGCTGTGGTGTGAGTGTGGGCTGTGGTGTGAGTGTGGGCTGTGGTGTGAGTGTAGGCAGTGGTGTGAGTGTGGGCTGTGGTGTGAGTGCGGGCTGGCCAGCCAGTGAGCGGTACAGGTACGTCACTTCCAGAGCCCTGAAGCCTTAAGTGAAAGTCTCGGCTAAAAACATTGCCTGGGGAATTTAAGCCAACAAATGACATACAAAATGCGAGACAATGCTGAGACACTGAGCGTAAAAATACCACCAATTCAACACATTACAACATTTGACTTAACAAATATGCACAAAGCGGAACAAATAAGTCTTCATAAAAATAATATGAAGCAAGATGTTTACAACTTCTCATCTCATACGTCACATTTGTTACGGAATTGCCTAATCCATTTAAAACAAGACTTATTAGTAAACATTAAAGCACCGTAAGACTCTTGTATGGCCTCGAGAGGTTAGACGGCTTCTTACGTCTCTGGCGAGGTAAAACACTTCCATCTTGACGGATTGGCAAACACAGATAAGGATAACATTAGTAAAACAACGCTGCCACTTCATCAACCATCCCAATACCATACAAAATAAGATAACATGTTTTATTGATATTGACAATCAACTTGAGAATGGTCCAGGAGGGAGCCGGTCGGCCGAGCGGACAGCACGCTGGACTTGTGATCCTGTGGCCCTGGGTTCGATCCCAGGCGCCGGCGAGAAACAATGGGCAGAGTTTCTTTCACCCTATGCCCCTGTTACCTAGCAGTAAAATAGGTACCTGGGTGTTAGTCAGCTGTCACGGGCTGCTTCCTGGGGGTGGAGGCCTGGTCGAGGACCGGGCCGCGGGGACACTAAGAATCCCCGAAATCATCTCGAGATAACCTCAAGATAGGACGGACCGAAACGTCGTCGTGCCTTCACCTTCTAGTGTGTGGTCTGGTCAACAACCCATTCTCGCACTTGCTTACAGTCAATATTGGCTTATTTAATAAGTGCATATGTGATATACTAATTGATTGTGAATATTTTAGTTTACCTTGAAAAGCTTCATAGAAAACACCGACCTTACCTAACCTTCTTAGTATGTTAAGATAAGCATCTTATTGCTTCTTATTTACAATTATTACTTAACCTATGATGATTGATGAAGATTAAGCCACCCAAAAGGTGGCACGGGCATGAATAGCCCGTAAGTGGTAGCCCTTTTGAGCCATTACCAGTATCAAGAGCTGATACTGGAGATCTGTGGAGGCGCGACTGCTCCCTGCGTGACGGGAGATGTCTCCCTTGTGAATGTGTTAAGATGAAGATGAAGCCACCCAAAAGGTGGCATGGGCATGAATAGCCCGTAAGTGGTGGCCCTTTTGAGCCATTACCAGTATCAAGAGCTGATACTGGAGATCTGTGGAGGCGCGACTGCACCCTGCGTGACGGGAGATGTCTCCCGGACCAAATGGTGGTGACTCCTCGCCTGTTGTGTTGTTGTTATAGATTCAGCTACTCGGAACAAGTTCCAAGTAGCACGGGCTATGGTGAGCCCGTAACTTACCTGGCACAGGAGTGGGTCAAGAAGCACGGGCTATGGTTAGCCTCCCTCCTCGCCTGCCTAAAATGTTTTATATAGTGTAGAGGAGTGAGGTGATGGCGGGGTGGTGGAGGGTTGAGCCAGCATACTGGTGGCAGCTTCCCTGTGTTAGTTAGTCTTGAGAAAGACGTCACCCCCGAGCACGGTAGTGTATGTCTGGTACTGACACAGACACACCGCCACGGCTACAGTTACTAACTGGTTTAAATGACTGGGAACTGTGGCGTGCGGGTGACGCACTGGTCACCTGAGAGACAGACAGACAGGTATACAGTTCAGGTGGACCAGGCCAACCTCTACCCAACAACCCCGCCCCCCCCCCTCCTCTCAACACACACACACACACACACACACACACACACACACACACACACACACACACACACACACACACACACACACACACACACACACACGGGAAAAGTGGTAATAGATGAGAAGGAATCTACACCATAAAGAAGAGAGGCAGCTACAGGACTGTGACAGGCTTGAAGGGTAGATATAGTTCAAGACTAACACCGGAAGCCAATCAGAAACATTCCGTGGGCAGCATCACGGAAGCTGACCATCACCGGAGTTTATTCATCTAATCAACAACTCTTTCAAAACAGCTTACAAAGCTTACGATGGAATACCACCATTCGGTCACCACTTGGTCCGGGAGACATCTCCCGTCACGCAGGGTGCAGTTGCGCCTCCACAGATCTCCAGTATCATCTTTTGATACTGGTAATGGCTCGAAAGGGCCCACCACTTACGGGCTATTCATGCCCGTGCCACCTCTTGGGTGGCTTAATCTTCATCAATCAATCTTACGATGGAATAGTGTCAGAACAATCACCGCAGACATGGGGTCCCCACCTCGTCAAGTATAACAAATTACCTGAGTAATATACACAAATTTTTAAGATTGCTAGCGCCTGGATTAAGGAATTAAACGGTAACAGTACAGCGTAACGGAACATACTCTAGCTACTCTTAAATAGGAGGATGAATAAAGGGGGACATGATCTCTATGTACAAGATACTAAATAGAATTTACAAGACAGAAGGCATAAGGGCATCAGTCGAAGTTGGAAAACTCAAGTTCTCAGGTTAAGAAAGTATTCTAGATCTGGTCTTCACAAACAATGAAGACATAATCAGGGTCATTACGATCTCACATACCACATACCCACATCACAAGCTCATTGAAGTGCAAACTACCATCAATACTCATAATAGACTTAAACAATGATCAAACAAGAGGGGATATTCAGTAAATTCAATTTTAATAATAAAAGGATAGACTGGGAGAAAATAGACAGGGTACTTACAGACATTCAATGGGAAACTGTTTTAAGTAATACAAATCCTACACAAGGAATAGAAAAACTGACTTCTGAAGCATATGAAGTCTGTCTGAAACATGTTCCTTTGAGCAAAGCTAGAATGAGGTCCAACGTAGAAAGAGAATACAGACGACACTACAAAAGAGGTGTACATACTATAAAAGAGGTGTACACACTATAAAAGAGGTGTACACACTACAAAAGAGGTGTACACACTATAAAAGAGGTGTACACACTATAAAAGAGGTGTACACACTATAAAAGAGGTGTACACACTACAAAAGAGGTGTACATACTATAAAAGAGGTGTACACACTATAAAAGAGGTGTACACACTATAAAAGAGGTGTACACACTATAAAAGAGGTGTACACACTATAAAAGAGGTGTACACACTATAAAAGAGGTGTACACACTACAAAAGAGGTGTACATACTATAAAAGAGGTGTACATACTATAAAAGAGGTGTACACACTATAAAAGAGGTGTACACACTATAAAAGAGGTGTACACACTATAAAAGAGGTGTACACACTATAAAAGAGGTGTACACACTATAAAAGAGGTGTACACACTATAAAAGAGGTGTACACACTATAAAAGAAGTATCATCCTTTGCAGATGACACAAAAATCAGTATGAAAATTACCTCTGCTCAAGACACTGAAAAACTACAACCAGATATTAATAAAGTTTCAGACTGAGCAGCAGAAAATAACATGATGTTTAACAGTGATAAATTCCAGGTACTCAGGTATGGTAAAAGTGAGGACCTTAAACATAATACAGGGTACAAAACACAATCAAATCTGCCCATAGTAGGAAAGCAGCATGTAAAGGATTTGGGAATAATGATGTCTGACGACCTAACGTTTTGGGAGCATAACCAAGCAAATATTGCGTCAGCCAGAAAAAATGATAGGATGGATTACGAGACCTTTCAAATCCAGGTTGTACTCTTCAAGGCAGTACTTGGATCCATCCTAATTCTAGTATACATAAATGATACAGCTGATTAACTAGACCCCCCCCCCCCCACAACGGGAGACATCTCCCGTCACGCAGGGAGCAGTCGCACCTCCACAGATCTCCAGTATCAGCTCTTGATACTGGTAATGGCTCAAAAGGGCCACCACTTACGGGCTATTCATGCCCGTGCCACCTCTTGGGTGGCTTCATCTTCATCTTCAACTAGACCCCAAATGTGTCACTGGCTCACCCCTCTGACACCACCTTACTCCCTCATTTGGGGGATTGCAGCAGACCCTACAACCAGGAGCGTCTTCCCCCGCGTCTTACTGCAGCTGTAAGACATGCAGGAGGGGGGGGGGGACGGTAGTAACAAGTTACCTTTTGTTATTGTCTAAATGATATAAATGTAACATTACTCGTGTTACTGTTACTGTTCCAAGGCTTACATTCCTCACATCCCAAGACAATGTGGACACTTGTGTGCTGCTCTTGTGGGAGGGAGACGGGCAGGGATAGAGGGGGGGGGGACGGGGAGGGATAGAGGGAGGGAGGGATAGAGGGGGGGAGACGGGGAGGGATAGAGGGAGGGAGGGATAGAGGGAGGGAGGGATAGAGGGAGGGAGGGATAGAGGGGGGGAGACGGGGAGGGATAGAGGGATAGAGGGAGGGAGGGATAGAGGGAGGGAGGGATAGAGGGGGGGAGGGACGGAGGAAAGGTTAGGGAGGGAGGGATTATGGAGAGGGGGCTAAGGGGGGGGGGGGAATGCATGAAAATACACACAACAATGCAGGCGACAGTGGAGACTTGGGCCGACATTTGCATAACCTGGCACCCTCCCCCCCCCCCCCTCACCCTTGCATACCTGTGCTCCCTGCCTCCATCAGTAGGGTGTATCGACCAGCCCCTGGCACACACTTGCCCACCCTCCCTGGCACACACCTGCCCGGACACACTGTGGACACTGAACCTAACAACACAACAGGAGAGGAGCAGAGGATACATGATCACTACATACAAAATATCAAGAGGAATAGATAAGGTGGACATACACACTCTTTAAATTTTAAATAAAAACAGAACACAATAACGCGGGTGGAAGGGGGTGAACGGAACTATCAGGGGGAAAGCACCAAGCCATTACGACTATATAGCACTGGGAAGGGACGAGGATAAGGGATGGGATAGGGTGGGGAAGGAATGGTGCCCAACCACTTGGACGGTCGGGGATTGAACCCCGATCTGCAAGAAACGAGACCGTGAATGAATTATAGAGTATTTACAGGAGACTCTTGAGTCTGGTACAGGTCTGGTACCACGTCGCGAGACTGTAGAATCTTAGCCGGTCACAACGGCTCAGCCAGTTTTTTTTTTTTTGAGATATATACAAGAGTTGTTACATTCTTGTACAGCCACTAGTACGCGAAGCGTTTCGGGCAGGTCCCTGGAATACGATCCCCGCCGCGAAGAATCGTTGTTACAACCAAGTACACATTTTACTGTTGAGTTAAACAGAGGCTACAGTTAAGGATTTGCGCCCAGTAAATCCTCCCCGGCCAGGATACGAACCCATGACAAAGCGCTCGCGGAACGCCAGGCGAGTGTCTTACCACTACACCACGGAGACTGTGGCGTGGGATTCGGCTTAGAGTAGCTCTGGGGTTCCCTTGGTAGATGAGAGTAAGTAGAATACGGGGTAAGGACGGAGTAGAGACGATACCCCCCCCCCGTATTACATGAGCCTGACAGAAGCAGCTTGACAGAAGCAGCTTGACAGAAGCAGCTTGACAGTGGGGCGCTAGGCCTCACCTCCCCATAAAGACCAAACTACACACCACAAGATGAGACCACCACGTTTCGGTCCGTCCTGGACCACTATCACAGTCGTCTGTGATAAGAACGAGGGATTATTGTTCTGGTTTTAGATTTAGCTACTAGGAACAAAATGTCCATGTAGCACGGGCTATGGTGAGCCCGTAACACCCGAGAGGTGACACGGGCATTAAGTAAGGCAAGAGAGAGGTGGAGAAAAGTGGAGGAGGAGGAAATTCCCAGAGGAAGGTAAGATCGAAGCGAAAGGTAGGGATGGGATGGGGGGGGTAGTAAATGAGACGTAAGAAGGAGGGTAATAATGTTCGATACATCTTCAGCCACGTTATTGTGACTCATCGTCTGCTTACTGTCACACAGTCACCGTTGGGTGAACCCACAGGTGTTATCATCACACCTGCACACCTGTACACTCTCCTTGTTCAGGTCATCGACCATCCTTTCTGCCCCCAACCCAACACTGACTCAACACACACCTGTCCCTTCCCTTACCCCAACACTGACTCAACATGTCCCTTCCATTAACCCAACATTTTTAAAATTCATCCCGGACGCAAATTTTGACACCTGAATCCAGGACTCGTGCTGGAAGATACGGAGGTATGGCAGCCCCAGTATAGACTCATTCCTTTCAATGTTTGCAGATGATGCAAAAAATTGTGAGAAGAATCAAGACATATGAAGATAGAGACTATAAGACGATCTGGACGAACTGGAGGAATGGTCTAGAAAGTGGCTTCTAGAGTTTAACTAGGGAAAGTGTAAAGTAATGAAATTAGATGAAGGGAGCAGGAGGCTGAACACAAGGTACCATCTGGGAGGTGAAATCTTGCAAGAGTCAAATAGAGAGAAAGATCTGGGGGTTGATATCACACCGAACCTGTCCCCAGAGGTCCACGCTAAAAAGATATCAGCAGCAGCGTTTGCTAAATTAGCCAGCATAAAAACTGCCTTTAGAAACTTGTGTAAGGAAATCATTCAGAACCTTGAATGATTCCACATATGTCAAACCAATCCTGGAGTATGCAGCTCCAGCCTGGAGTCCATACATAGTTAAACATAAGACAAAGTTAGAGAAAACTCAAGAGGTATGCCACCAGACTAGTTCCAGAACTAAGAGGTATGAGCTACGAGGAAAGGCTACGGGAATTAAACCTCCGTCCCTGGAAGACAGAAGAGTTAGGGGAGACATGATCACGCCTACAAAATTCCCAAAAGGAATTGACAGGGTGGACAAAGACAAACTATTTAGCACGGGTGGAACACGAACAAGGGCACACAGGTGGAAACTGAGTACTCAAGTGAGCCACAGAAACAGATTTTTTTCAGTGTCAGAGTAGTTGACACTACCCCGAGTCTGTTGAGAGGCGGGACACAAGAGCCCAAGTTCAACCCCCGCAAGCACAACTAGATGAGTACACTCCCAGCTTGTGCTCTTCCCTGGTGGATAGCGCGCAGGACTCATAATTCTGTGGCGCGGGTTCGATTCCCGCACGAGGCAGAAACAAATGGGCAAAGTTTCTTTCACCCTGAATGCCCCTGTTACCTAGCAGTAAATAGGTACCTGGGAGTTAGTCAGCTGTCACGGGCTGCTTCCTGGGGGTGGAGGCCTGGTCGAGGACCGGGCCGCGGGGACACTAAAGCCCCGAAATCATCTCAAGATAACCTCAAGATAACCTTCCACCCCCACTACCCCTCCACACACACACACACACACACACACACACACACACACACACACACAGGCGTGTGTGTGTGTGGAGGGGTAGGGGGGGGGGGAGGGAAGAGCGCCACCTGTATGTTTTACACTCGTGCAGAATAAGCTTCAAGTGGGTTAGATAACGGACCATCAAGGGTGCTATACGCCCAATGACAAATATGAATCTGTATTTAAGAATTATACACAAACATTTTAAGTTTACATTTATATTCAAATGCATTTTGAAGATAGCGCAAGGAAGTAATTTGTTAGGGATGAGAAGTGGTGTGACGTGTAAGAACTGGAGCGGAGGTAGAGGCCAGCCGGCCACACATCACCCGGACAAGGTCGCCACCTCTACTACATTATGAACCATTGTTTAATGCTGCCAGATAGAGACGGTGGAGGAGACTTTTACCACAATGGTCAAGTACACAACCTCCCAAAGACTAGTTTTTCAGAAACACGCAAGGTCGTCCCTCCGTGCGGCCTGGCACTAGTGCAAATACTGACTATTGCCCATGTTAAAAAGTCAGTAGTGACTTGTACGGAAGACTTTCATCCTCGGAGCCCTGTCCCCCCCACTTGCACCTTATCTTACCTCAACCCGTTCTCGCAAATTTAATAAGTCAATATTGACCTATTAAATATGTGCATAGGTGACATACTTAACATAATAGATACCCTTAAAAAGATTCATAGAAAACACCGACCTTACCTAACCTACTTAGTAGGTTAAGATAAGCATCTTATTGCTTCGTAATTACAATTATTACCTAACCTATAATAGGTATAGGTTAAGTAATAATTGTAATTACGAAGCAATAAGATGCTTATCTTAAGATACTAACAAGGTTAGGTAAGGTCGGTGTTTTCTTTGAATCTTTTTAAGGGTATCTATTATGTTTAGTATATCACCTATGCACGTCGTTAATAAGTCAATATTGACTTTAGGAATTTGCGAGAACGAGTTGCTTATCTACCTGTCGAGCCCCACACCCCCACCCTTCACGGGACATGGGGTCACGAACAGACCACAGACCACCACCAGAATAGAGAGAAAGAGATAGAGTATATATGAATTAAGAGCAAGAGAGAGAGAGAGAGCGAATATTTCATGCAAGTAGCTGGGCTGAGATGTGGGGCTCTGGGTCATTACTGATCAAGGTGTGACCTCATCCACACCTGTGGTCACCAGGCCGGCCAACACCTGTGGTCACCAGGCCGGCCAACACCTGTGGTCACCAGGCTGGCCAACACCTGTGGTCACCAGGCTGGCCAACACCCGTGGTCACCAGGCCGGCCAACACCTGTGGTCACCAGGCCGGCCAACACCTGTGGTCACCAGGCCGGCCAACACCTGTGGTCACCAGGCCGGTCAACACCTGTGGTCACCAGGCCGGCCAACACCTGTGGTCACCTGGCCGGCCAACACCTGTGGTCACCAGGCCGGCCAACACCTGTGGTCACCAGGCTGGCCAACACCTGTGGTCACCAGGCTGGCCAACACCTGTGGTCACCACCAGGCCGGCCAACACCTGTGGTCACCAGGCCGGAGTAAGAGAGCATCACCATACCTGTAGTGACCAGAGTGTTGTCCTTCCTGGGGTCACGCACGAGGTCGACTAACATGGTGAAGGGTCAGTCACCAGCCCTCGGGGTCAGGGCAGGGGGGAGGGGTAGCACACCCCCAGGGGTGAGACTCCTGGTGAACACTTGCCAGGAGACAGCGGGAGTGGAGTGGCTGGCGGTGTGTTCCGTTGCTCACGCGGTGTGCGACTGGAGGTCTCGCGCGCTGCTACTGCTACTTTCACGAGGCTCCTCCTCCTCCCCTGCCTCTCTCTCAGTGCCTCTTACCAGGCATGCGCGTTCCTGCCCACGCTCACCACCACTTGCGTCAAACCACCTCTCTTATTGTCCACTAATCTACATATCCAACCAGCCAAGCTACACCTTTGGCAGCACCTGTGTTGCCTCTGAGGAGGCCACCAGGAGTGCCACTTTTGTACCTTAAGAGGCTACAGCAACAAACGTTTCCTGCATCTTGTGGGGAGCGGAAGAGGTGGCCCTCACGCCGCTCTTGTAGAGGATCCTTATACTGGACATGTCTTCCCTGGAACACGGTCTCAAGGTGACAATATCCCCTGTGGCTGCCGGGTGAGGAGGGACCAACAGTGAAGCATCGGTGCCCAACTTTCTCTCACCTGCCGAGAGGTCGTGCACAGTTGGAGTGAGGAAGGTGCACATCTACGCCTCCAGCGACTCCACCTGCGGCACCAGCAGCCTTCAGAAGGAGTCTTCACCGCCTCATATAGTCACCCTCAGTCCCAACAGCCTGGCTGACACCGCTACTCTAACCCATACATAACAATGGCGGTGACAATGTTTCGCTCCGTCCTGGACCATTAGCAAGTCCTGATTTCGACAGGTAGTCGCTTTATACCGCTTCGCTCCTCCTCTTTTTTGGTGTGCGAAGTATACGAATTCTTACATTCTTGTACAGCCATTAGCACGCATAGCGTTTCGGCCAGGTCCCTAATCCTAATTTTCCCTGGATTTCGACTCGCTAGATCGTTTAACAATCAGGAACCCAATCACTCTTGGCTGAACTGAGGCTACATATAATTATTAGCGCCCAGTCAATCCTCCCCGGCCAGGATCCAAACCCAGGCCTCGCGAAGCGCCGGGTGAGTTTGTTACCACTTCGCCTCGGGCGCTGCTATCTCATGCTGTCTTTGTCATTCTACTTCCACACACACGAATTATGTTACCTATTTGTAAACTACACGAGTAGATATCGAGTGATTATGTGCGTGCGTGAGCGATTGTGTGCGCGTGCGCGGGGAAGGGGGAACAGGAAAAGACGGGGGCTGCGCTGACAGGAATTATGGTGCGATAGTGGGCATCAGTGTCGGGGTTAACTGGGTACGGGGATCTGGGGAGGAGGGAGAGGGAGAGGATACAGCTTGGGAAGAGTGGGGGGGGGGGAGGTTGGCAGATATATTTCATTAGCGATAATCATCGAGTCTTCTGCCGTGGTGATGAAACTGTAGAGTCCTTCAGCATCACAACAATACAGTGCCAATCGCCAGATCCAATTGTGGTGATGACTGGGCATCTCAAAGCAAGCCGTGTATACAAGTAGGAAATGTGCTATAGAGAAAGTTGGGCTTCATATCTCGTGGCCTTACAACACATTCTACTGTAATCTTGGGCTTGACCAAGCCCCTTACGACCCATCTGCGTCATGTAACGCAAACCATTAAATTAAGAAAATTACCAGGTAGATGGATAGCGGATTTATGGAAGGGATTAACCAGGGGAAATCCTGCGAGGGAAGAAACAGTTGTTGTTGTTTAAGATTCAGCTACTGAGAACAAAACGTTCCAAGTAGCACGGGCTATGGTGAGCCCGTAGTGGACTTACCTGGCACAGGAGCGGGGCTGTACCTTGTGTGAAAAAGAAGAAACAGATGAAGCAGGAACTATTAAGTAAGGAGGGGCGTGACTCCTTACTACCTCCCCCCCCCCCCCCCCCACCCCATCAGACACGCCCTCCAATCATCTCACGGAAAGAAAAAGTAACCAAATTGTCCGTTTCACGTAGCTCCTCAGTCGTTTGTAAATGTACATCTATACGCGAATGTCTGTGTTTCTGTCTAAGGTTGGAGGCCAAACCATGACGGCCAGCCTCACCCAACTTTTCAGGATGATACATGGGAGGTATGGGAGGGTCATAGGCTAATCCGGGTCAGTCCCAGTGTTCCCTCTATTTGCTTTTGACAGTTATTCAGTTATATCACACCATTACAACTCCACAATCCACTATAACCCCAAGATCACAATCACCACCATTACAACCCTAAGCCCACAACCACCACCCCCACAACCCATAGTAACCACCATTACAACCCCACAAAGTAAAATAGGTACCTGGGTGTTAGTCAGCTGTCACGGGCTGCTTCCTGGGGGTGGAGGCCTGGTCGAGGACCGGGCCGCGGGGACACTAAAAAGCCCCGAAATCATCTCAAGATAACCTCAAGATAACCCAGGAGGTGACGAGCATGACCGAGCCGCCTGACCACCTATAACCAAGCTAATTACCTGCCTGAACAATCTCATGTTCTAATTAACTAATGAACAATGTGCCTACTAATCAATACACTTGCCTTACTACCTACTAATTCATCTACCCCGAGACAGCTTAATTAATCCATCTACTCGTCTACCTAAGTTACCTGGGTGACGAGGCTGATAATCTATATACCGTTGTCGCCGGTAATTAGGTAACGGAAATGAGAGGACGCCCCGGGCACCGCCGGGGACGGTGTCCGATATTGACACATCTCTCACACTCCGCTCCTGGCTCGGGGGGGGGGTGGATAGAGATGCTTGGATGGTTGGTTGATAGGCGAGTACATGGATGGTTGATGGATGTGTGGCTTATATAGATGTGATAAGGATATGGTGGCTGTATCATGTGATGCATCGATGAGTGGTTAGCTAATACACGCCACACCCTCCACACTATAGGGCCAGCCACAAGGCGGGACCAAAGAGCCAAAGCTCAACCCCCCGTAAGCACAAATAGGTGAGTACCCACCCCTCCACAACCACCCTCCACCACTAACACAGAGGTGTTAACCACCCTCCACCACTAACACAGAGGTGTTAACCACCCTCCACCACTAACACAGAGGTGTTAACCACCCTCCACCACTAACACACCTCCACTAGTGGTGGAGGGTGTTAACCACTCTCCACCACTAACCACCCTCCTCCACCACCACTAACACTCAGCAGCAGTCATTACCCAACACCCATAAGCTCCACCTCATTAGTCGGACCTAACGACCGTTACCACTGTAAAAGTGTCGTTACTCGAGCCCGCCGCAGTGACTCGGCCTTCACTAGTGTAGTGTGGGTGTCATCACATGGTGGCACTCCAGGGTGTGGGTGTCATCACATGGTGGCACTCCAGGGTGTGGAGTGAGAAGACATGGTTGCACATGAGGCAGCGTGTCACTCCCTGGACAGCAGTCAACACAGGCAGTAGAGGTGGGGCTACACACGTCACTCCCCCGCACAGTCAGGGCGATACTGCACGCCGCGCGCACACATGCCCTCAGTCCCTTACTACTGGTGTGTAAGACCCCTTGAACAGTCACTACCACGGCCCCGAGGCACAAGACGAGGGCAGGAATGACATGCTGCCATCTGCCCGAGGGAAGACTATCCTAATAGCAGTGATCAAAGACCTCGTAATCCCAGTCATTGTCAATGTACGTGCACCCAGCACCACGTGCACCCAGCATCCAGCACCACGTACATGGAAAATGGCTGGGATGCATGTCATTCCGTTCCTCGTCTTCTGCCTCGGGGCCTTTGCCATGTCCAGAGGTAAGGTCCGCTGTAATTCACGAATTACTGTATTTTCTGGATGCGGGTGTGCCTGGTGGGACCCCTCACTGCTCTTGTGAGCAGTGAGGCCCCCCCCCCCTCTGCTCACCAGCACCAGAAGGGGTGGAAGGACGACCAGGCCTCAGCCGAGGACGACCAGGCCTCAGCCGAGGACGACCAGGCCTCAGCCGAGGACGACCATTCCTCAGCCGAGGACGACCAGGCCTCAGCCGAGGACGACCAGGCCTCAGCCGAGGACGACCAGGCCTCACACATGGGTTCAATAACTCATGAGAGGTAGCATGTTGTTCCTCCTATACGTCCTCACATGTGTGTGACAACAATACCTCACACACACATCTTCACCTCATGTCCCCCTTCCTCTCCTCCATGTCAAGAAACATCATCTATCTATCCCACATGTCAACAATCACCTTTTCCCTACTCCCACCGACCCTTGCATGCTCTCACTCCCCATTTATTTCCGTCCCCCCATTCTTGCTTTTACATTTTCTTTCACGGCCAGTGCTTCCTCTCTCTCAACTTCACCACCACCACCACTACTAATTCCCACGCCAGCCACGCTAGTCCCCTAAGGGCCCTCTCTTACCTCCTGAGCCGGTGGGCAGGCGAGCCTCGCCTCGCCCCCCAGCAGGCAGGATCCGACTTTAAACAATGAGTCGCCGCTAGCATTCTAGACGAGAACCGTCGCTCTATGCACACACGACCGCCTCGTCCCCTCCCACCAGCGTCAACACTGCTCCCCCGTCGCTCCCTGCCTCCACCACGCTATCTTTGTCAGTGTTCTTCACAGCCACACTCCCACGTACCTCACTTTCTTCGAATTTTAATCTTATGATTCCCTTGTAGGTCTAAGACTGGGTGCTACCCTTTACCTATATTTACTCGTCTACTCTATCACAATCAATCAATCTCACTCTCAATCTCACTCTCAATCTCACTCTCAATCTCTCTCTCAATCTCTCTCTCAATCTCTCTCTCAATCTCTCTCTCTCTCTCTCTCTCTCAAATCCATAAATACCTAACTCTGGAAAGATAGTCACTTTCCGTCATCAAAAAGAAACTCTTCCCTCCTCATGCCAGTTTCTGAATCAATTCTCATGCACCCACGTCAGTCGGTGGATAGGTGTCCCCTCATATACGTGGGTTTGTTCATAGGTTCGTGGTCAGCCCTGGAATGAAGTCTGTCATCCAGTCATTAGTATGCATCACCACCTTCACACCATACTACACCACACAGCCACACTGTACTACACCACACACAGCCACACTGTACTACACCACACACAGCCACACTGTACTACACTACACACAGCCACACTGTACTACACCACACACAGCCACACTGTACTACACTACACAGCCACACTGTACTACACCACACACAGCCACACTGTACTACACCACACACAGCCACACTGTACTACACCATACACTCACAGCCACACCATCCCAACAACTACAAACAGTGCCACACCTGCACCCCACCACTATTACTGTCAAGAGTGACCTTACTGTTTCCTCTGCTTGACCCGTAACTGAAAATAATGTTCAGCTCACCCTCTCCCTCACAAATGCTCTCTGACATTTCCCGCTTAGCAATGTTCACACGAATAACCTCTCACTTGGGTCATACATGTTTTGTGCACCCTATTTTGAGTCAGACTGTATCGTGCACAATAGTTCTGAATTCTGCCTCTTCTCGCTGGTGACGTATGGTGGCCTATTTTGTCACCATTTCCACAATATTTGTCTTCATCCAAAATGGGTCATACACTTTACAGCTCCTCCTTATATTTCACCCTCTCTCCTTTTAGCTAGCTAGAATATACATTCCTGTAATAGTTTACATGTTTCATTGGTTAAAGGGTATAAGAAGGTAATTAGGTAGGTAATTATCAATAGAAGGCACCAAACCGGGAAGGCTATGTAGCACATATAAGAAGGTAGAAGGGCTTCACCATATAACCCTAAAAGTACAGTGTTAGAGGCTTTATATGTCTTATGGTTTTGAGATCACTGTACCTTTACATTTTAATGTAGAGGTCATTGTTATTGCATTTACTAATTTCCTTTCTGGGTCCCGTAGCACAGTGCTCTACATCCTAGGCTCACAATTGATCATCCTGAAGTCAATCATTGGCCAGGACAGAAATGGTTGGACATGTTTCTTTCCACCTTATGCCTCTGTTCACCTAGCAGTAAATAAATACCTGGGAGTTAGCCAACTATTCTGGGTTGCATCCTGGGGAAATGTTCTCGACCATTTTTTGTCTTTCCTGGGGGATCAAACCCAGGAACTCCGAGTGAGAGTTTAAAACGTAAACCACTATACTACAGGACCCATATTCAAGCTGGTATGAACTTATCAGTGTTTGAAAGGAACATGATTTAGCTCTTGGACCCCACAACTTATAGACTAGTGACAGCTAACTCCATAGGTATTGTCATACTGTAACATATACCCCGTATACAACTGATATCTGAGTATCAAGTTGACCTCTATTACTTCCTCTGCCAGTATAATCAACTTACTAGGATTACATTGAAGATATTTCTTATATTCTTATATACACTGATGCCCACAGTAGTCTGTATGTCCCCATTCAACGACGTAACATTGAGCTTTCTTGGTGTACAGTACCTTCAAAGTCACTATTTATATTCAGTAACTAGTCTGCTGATAAACCTATATACTTTTTTCAAACTTGTTACATAAATAGAGTGAGAATTCCATGATTATTGACTCCAATGCTGATTCTTCAAACATGATTTAAATATTACAGGATTTCTTGTTCTAGCATGCCACCCTTGCATATGCTGCTGAAGATATCAAGTCTGTGTGTGCTTCAGGGTGACTCTAGATGTCTGTCCCTCTAAATTGCTTCTACACCATCAGCTTTATTGTGACAATTACCATTTTCTTAACCTTATGTTTGTTTGTTGTGAGCTACAGTAGAAAATTATCAGCCAATTTATACAACTTTTTTTAATTCACTTCAGAATAACAAAATTTTCCTTAGTTTTGCATTTTTCAAAGACATCATTTGAGAGAATTTTATCTAGAGTGGACGGCTGCTAATAATAGTTTTATATAATTATTACAAGAACAGAATAGGTCCAAAGACAAAACCTGGTTGTTATAAATGACGAACCAGAAAATAGGATTGGTTCAGTAGAAATTGAAAGGCAGATAGGAAAAAACATTGAAATGTGTACACTACAGGAAGAGGCCTAACCCTCAAACATACCAGTACTACAAACAAGCAAGAAACAAATACACAGCAGTGAGGAGACAGGCAGAAAGGAACTTTGAGAAAGAGGTAGCAGATAAATGTAAAACAGATCCAGGTCTTTTCTATAAATTCATTAAAAGCAAGCGGCATGTAAAAGATAAAATCCAGAGAGTGAGAATGGGGAACAGGTTCATTGAGAATGAAAAAGAAGTACAGTATGTGAAACACTAAATGAACAGTTCCAAAGTGTGTTTGTGAAAAATTAAGATTTCAGAGAGACAGACATAATGTCAATTCCAGAAAACACCATTGTGTCTATCTGGACACAAAAAAGGCTTTTGACAAAGTTCCACACAAGTGTTTTTTTGGGGGGAGGGAAACTAGAACTTGATGAAGGGGTGACAGGAAGACTTCTGACATGAATGACAAATTTTCTAACTGACAGACAGACAAGGTCAGTAATTAAAGGCTCTAATGAAGAACGAGATCTAGGGATGGTTTTGGATAGTAAACTGTCACCAGAGGAACACATAAAGAACATTGTGAGAGGAGCATATGCGTTGCTTTCCAATTTCAGACTCGCTTTTAACTACATGGAGGATGAAATACTAAAGAAACTGTTCATGATTTTTGTGATACCAAAATTGGAATATGCAGCAGTTGTATGATGCCCATATCTCAAGAATCACATCAATGAACAGGAAAAGGTGCAAAGGCATGTAACAAAATGGCTTCTGGAACTGAAAAACTATGAGTTACAAGGAGAGTCTAGAGGCATTAAATATGCCAAAGGTAGAAGATAGAAGAAGAGGTGGTGATATGATCACCATTTACAAAATACTAACAGGAATCGACTAAACTGACAAAGAGGAATTCCTGAATCCAATTTCTTTGGTTTCAGGCAAACCAAAGAAATTGGTTTCTTTGACAAACAGAGTGCTAGACAGTTGTAACAAGTTAAGCGAGAAGGTGATTGAGGCCAAAACCATCAGTAGCTTCAAAGCGTCATATGACAGAGTGCTGGGAAGACGAGACACCACGAGCATAGCTCTCAACCTGTAACTACACTTAGGTAATTACACACACACACACACACACGCACACACACTCACAGTTACACTCACACTCACACTTACTCACTCACTTATTCACTCACTCATTCACTCACTCACTCACTCGCTCACTCACTCCAGACACAGGATCCCAAATGAGAGACAAAGTCCTCCTTGAAATGGGCAGAAAAAAAGATCTAGGAGTTGATATCACAACAAACCTGTCTCCTGAAGCCTACATCAAAAGAATATCAACAGTGGTGCATGCAAGGCTGGCTAACATCAGAATTGTCTTTAGAAACTTGTGTAAGTAATCATTTAGAACCTTGTATACCACATATGTAAGACCAATCTTCCAGTATATGGCTCCAGCATGGAGTCTATACCTCGCTAAGCACAAGACAAAAGCTGGTACATGTTGCTCAGGTAGGTATGCACATACACACTCGGATACGCGCAGCTCCATCATCAACCACAGCAAGTCAGACGCCCTCCTGGGAGATGGTGAAGGGTCAACAGGTCCCAGAAATGCCAAGGATGAAGGTGTTTAGAGGTGGCAAGAGGAAAGGTGTCAGGAGATGTGATTGAAGGAGAGAGAGCGGGAGATGAGGTGGCAGGAGGAGACTTGGCACGAGGAAAGATGACGGGAGAAATGTAACAAGAGTATTTTTTCCTTCACTTTCTCAGCAAATAAACAACCTGATGGGTACTTCTGCCTCATTCCCTCCGCATGAGAACATTCTATAAGGCCGAAGTGATTTTCTTCCACTTCAGAAAGCCAACATTTTGGAAGTTAGTGCTTCTATCTCCCCACAAATATAAATCCAGATAATGAACTGACACAACTACTGTACTACAGTGTCTTGGACTGTGTACATTAATAAGTTAATAAGAATTTGTTGTCAATGACAGGCAGCCTTTATAGTTATTATAATATATAATCGGTATATATATATATATACACACACATATACACTGATATCCACTGACTGTTGCATCATGGGGAGGGTGCATCCTCCCCATCCTGGGGAGGATGCAACCCCACCATAGCTGACTAATTCCCAGGTACCTACTTACTGCTGGGTGAACAGAGGTACTAGGTGAAAAAAAAATGTGCCTGATTATTTCTGTCCTGACCAGGACCCTTCACATTCAAACACAATACATAAGATTTCATGAAAGTGTTACAACCATGCAGATATACATCTAAAATAATGCACACATCTGGAAAATGCAGCTAACAATGTTGTTACACAACACTGATAAATTTAAATTATACATCCTACTTTCAGAATAAAACACTGCACTATGTGTATCAGTGGTTTACAAGGATGTACCTAACATATTGAATTACATAGTACCTTTGCACTACACTCACGAAAAATGGGGGGACTTTTGACAAGCCACCACCTTCCTGCACCTGTTGAGGACACTAAATGGATGGTGGCCATGTGGTAAATATTGTACACATGTACTAAAAAACTGACAAACATAACGTACCTCTTCTACAAATAAATAAAATATTTTATTGTGTATCATTACAGTATTGGAAAAATTGTAGGAATGCACACGATCATTGTTAGGTACATAACACATCTTGCAAAAGTTAGGTGCTTCTATAATATGGTTCACCGTATGGTTTTCCAGTCAGAGGCAGGAAAGCTGCCCAGCTTATTCAGTTCCCCCCTAGGTCAACTACTGATCACCTCTCACAGGATTCAATCCAGAACAGTTGCCTAACTCTTGGGCAACTATTAGGTGAACAAGTGCATCAGGCAAAAGAAACGTACCCAAAAATGTGTATCCTGCCTAGGGATAGAACGAAGACCACTGCACTACACAACTTGTGTAAAATTTAAACAAGATGCTCAGAGAACTATCTCCATATTACTTGTCTCTCTCTGAAGTGATGAACCAACTGAATACATTGAAAATAGCAAACAAGATTCATCATATAAATATACATTTAACTTGTACTCCATTCACTTGCTATCATTGTGCTGTATAAATATTAATGTTTCTTACAGCATTAAAGCCTTATCAAAGCACAATCAATGATGTCTTATGACTGAACAACAATATATTAATGACTGTAGTTAGATAATATGGTGTATGTGAGTACAAGAACCAAAGACAAAATCTACTGCAGTACTTACTGGACATGGGCCGTGCTCGTGTGGGAGTGTTGACGTGCTTCAAGGTGTGGTCTTTTCTTATACTCTCCATTAACAGTTCCATTGGTGACGAGATCTTACGTGGTGGGGGTAGGAGTTTGCGCTCTGATGCCTGTAACCAAAACGAAACATGCCTATTTAACAGAAAATATAAACTAGCACCATTTCTAAGAGATGTTGAAATAATAAAAATAATATTACATTTACATAAGAGTACTGGTACTGTACATACATTTAATCCAAGTAGGTAGAACACTTGGAGAAAAATGATACAATAAGACAGAGACAGACAGTGGGGTTTTTGATATGGAGGATCCTGTGTAATGTGTCTATTTAGCTTCTGTGATTGAGCAAAGTAGATTTATTAAGAGATTTTACAAGAGATGGTTCGGACGATTGCATGTATGTGGACCTACATATACACCAGTCTCCGTGGTGTAGTGGTAAGACGCTCGCCTGGCGTTCCGCGAGCGCTTTGTCATGGGTTCGTATCCTGGCTGGGGAGGATTTGCTGGGCACAAATCCTTAACTGTAGCCTCTGTTTAACTCAACAGTAGAATCGGTACTTGATTGTAAAAAACGATTCTTCGTAGGGGTCGTATTCCAGGGACCATAGGATTAAGGACTTGCCCGAAATGCTATGCATACTAGTGGCTGTACAAGAATTTAAGGTGCAACCCCAGGATATATTGTATATCTCAAAAAAAAAAAAAAAAAAACTGTCCCACATAAGAAGTTGCTCTGGAAACTGGAACATACTGAAGGAGTGACAGGAGACTTCTAACATAACTGAAATTTTTTCTAACCAACAGAAAAATGAGGGCAGTAATCAGAGGCAATGTGTCGGAATGGAGAAATGTCACGAGTGGAGTACCACAGGGTTCAGTTCTTGCACTGGTAATGTTCATTGTCTACATAAATATCTACCAGAAGAAATACAGAATTATATTAACATGTTTGTGATGATGTTAAGATATTAGTAAAGATAAGAAACTTAGATAATTATAATGCACTCGAACAGGACCTGGACAAAATATATGTATGGAGCACCACTTGGTAAATGGAATTTAATTTGAATAAATGCCATGTTAAGGAATGTGGAATATGAGAAAATAGACCACACACAACTTACAAATTAAGTTAAAAAGCTTTAAAAATTCTGATAACGAAAGAGATCCAAGGGTGGTTCTAGATGGAAAACTGCCACCTGAGGACCACATAAAGAACGTTGTGCAAGGAGCCTATGCTACTCTTTCTGATTTCGGAATTGCTTTTAAATACATGGATGGTGAAATACTAAAGAAATTGTTCACAGTCTTTGGGAAAGCAAAGCTGGAATAAGCAGCAGTTGAAATGTTCCAATATCTTAGCAACACATCAACAAAACTGGAAAAAGGTGCAAAGACATGCCATTAAATGGCTCCAAAAACTGAAAGACAAGAGCTATAAGGAGAGATTAGAGGCATTAAATATGCTAAAGCAAGAAGATAGAAGAAAAAGAGGCAATATGATCACTATGTACAAAACAGTAATGGGAATTGACAAAATTTGACATGAAAGAATTCTTGAAACCTGGAACTCCAAGAACAAGAGGCCATAGGTTTAAGGTAATGAAACAAAGCTGACATAGAAAGCTAAAAAAAAATTCACTTTCTCAAATAGATTGGTAAACAGTTGGAACAAGTAAAGTGAGAAGGTTGAGGAGGCCAAAACTGTCAGTACTGTAGTTTCAAAGTTTTATGTGACAAAGAGTGCTGGGAAGACAGGACACCACAAGCATAGCTCTCATTCTGTAACTACACTTTAATATGTATACATATACAATTACAGATATTTTAATTTTCCTAAGGTGTTAATTGGCTGCTGAAGGTGCATCCGAATCACTTGTCATAAGAGTTTTCCATGCCGATTTGGGTGTCATAAATACGAAGTATTTGCCATATACTCGCAGACTTTGAGAAAGAGGAAAGAATCAGTTAAAGATGCAATTGAGGGAAAAAGTACAGAAAAATGGAAAAACATTAGCGATTCTAAAAAATATAAGATCTACAAAGAACATGAGAATAGAGGAGACAGGAGAAGACATTATTCAATGTGAGGAAAATCCTAGTTATACACAATCATATCCATTCATATAATTGTCTAACCTACGCTGGAAATAATCAAACAACCCCATGTTTATTATGTTAATTGGCAACCTGTTCCATAATTCAATAACCCTACTTCCAAATCAACTGACCTATTTGTTTCTGAATTATTTGTGTTCTACTTTACATGATTATATTTAGAACCCCTTTAATAATCTACCTTGTTATAGCATTTCATCTATCTGTCTCCCCTTACTTTTTTTCATTTCTAAACACTGTAAGGTAAATGTATAATAATATCTCTTTGTAAGAGAAGTCTCTTATACCTGGAATAAATTTTGTCATCCTTCTTTGTACACTTGCAATGAAATTTATTTCTATTCAATCATAAAGTTCCTCCAGTTCAACAGCAAAATCTAAATGTGGCATATCAAGGGCACAATAATGCATTGTTTTATTACTAATGCTACTAGCTATGAATCCCATATCTTATTCATCTTATTTCACATATTTATACAATGATTTTTGTTTTAGGTTCAGCGGGGCCTCTCTAGGCAAGTGCCTGTTGGACCAACTTATCACAAGTTATCACAGGTTGAGCCTGGCCCCCCAGGCCAGGCTCAGGGAGTAAACTCCTCCAGGAACCCCCTCCAGAACCCCCTCCAGAAACCCTCTCCAGGTATGCTCCAGGTAACCCAATAACTTCCTCCATCTTAGATTTGGACATTTCAATTTTGTTAATTAGTTATCTGGAGACCGTTGACATTTCCTACGCTCAGAACTCTCCATTATTCGGAATTTAACTGAAACTGCCAATCCTTCTCTAATTTTAAAAATCTGGGTCATTCTGTAGCAATTTTATATCAGCCTGAGCTTATTTTCCCAACTATTTTAGCGTCATTCGCCAAGATTGCTGTTCCTTCATTTGTTTATATTTAATGTAAGGGTCTCGTAGTATACTTGACTTCATTCTCAATTCACAGTCGGGGATCCCCAGTTCAATTCCCGGGCAGGGCAAAAGTGATTGTGCACGTTTCATTTCACATAATATATCTGTTCACCTAGCAGTAAATAGGTTCCCTGGAGTTTAGCAACAGTTTTGGGGTTACATCCTTGGGAAGGTCAGTACTATAGTTCGAATTGAAGGACCTTGATACAAGCCTAAAGTATATATGTATTGATTATTGGTTTAAGTCTATATGTATCAGTTTATGTAATCAACAACTTTTGTAATATTATTATTATTATTATTATAAAAAATCACATCAATAATAATAACTTTTATTTAAAATATATATAAAAACATGATAAAGTGGTTGATAGTTACAGAGTATGTATATTTAATAAAGCCACTAGTATGGTTTCCTATTATCAAAGACGGGAAGTGTATTAGGGTTAACGAGGTTTCCCAGGCCAACTACTGACCCTCCTCAGGATGCCACCCACAAGCGTTGCCTAACTCCAGAGGTACCTATTTACTGCCAGGTGTAGGAAGGCATCCAGTGAAAAACAACATGACCAAACATTTCTGTCATGTTGTGGGAATCAAACTTGGGACCTTTCAACTGTGACCCCCAACTCTGCTGACCACTGTACCAACACCAATGGATCCTTGTGCAATACCACTTGCAATGCTTCAACATTCACAATCTATTTCACTTAAGATGAATCTGTTTCAATGTGATTTTGTCACTGTTTAATTCATCCCCCTATATTATATCTGAGGACCACCAACTCTGCAATAGTCTCGATGGGGACAGGAAGCTGGTGGCTGGTCAAATTCCCCCCCCCCCCACCTCATTTTTTTCTGATGAATACTTTCCAGCTAGATTTTAAACAGCAGCAATGACCTGTCCTGGTTATTCAATGTGCTCGTTAGCTCCAGTCTAATCTTTCATATGATAATCTGTCAAATGGCTTGGAAAGGTCTATGTGCATCAAGTCAACTTGGAATCCTTCATGTCACAGCCCCAGTCCTGTACCAGGTAAGTCCACACAAAGGGCTCACCATAGCCTGTGCTACTTGGAACTTTTTGTTCCAAGTAGATGAATCTAAAAACAACAACTTAGATCTTTATAATTCTGTAATTTCTTTTAACAATTATGGTTTGCATGAACAAATTCCTTTGTATTGGCCAAAGGTATCACCAAAGAATAATTAAGTTTGTACATTTAAAGACTGTGCATTCTTCCCTTTCTATAATAAATTAAATGATATAAAAGTGATGTTGTATTCGTCAGTTAACTAGATGAATGGTTGGGTTATCTTTATAACTTTTTAGACACTCAACCCACCAGGGGACTCGAACACTGGCCAACAAGGTGGCAGTTGCACGCTGTATCCACTACACCATACTTCAAAGTCATAAAAGAGAGGTAGGAATTCTGGCACAAGGTGAAGAAAAGCACAAGGAAGCTAAATGGATAAAAACTAAGTGAAGCAGTACCATTCACAGAGCTTTGTTTACAATCTACAGTGACCAACATCAACTAACTAAAGCAGTACCGTTCACAGAGCTTTGTTTACAATCTACAGTGACCAATATCAATGTCACAAACAGTCAAAGGACTAGCATATGATATTTATTACTGAAAAATGAAGGATCCCTTATGTGGACATAACATTATCCAACACAGTTATGAAACTGACAACACAGTTTTGCTAAAGATTTAAAAAAAAAATACCTTCAAAGTGATTGTCCAGCAATTATTACAACAGCCCAGCAAGTTGCAATAGTGGTAAAATGAGCTAATCAAACTGCAAGAATAATCAAGCACATATTTAATTCAATCCTTATCTTAATTACTGTATTCAAGCATGGAGACTTAACATTAACAAATATATTGCAGTTTTACATAGGAAAAAAATCCTCACAGAGGTAATGACAATCATCTCAGGACTAATTCAAATTGCTTAAAAGAAAAAGTTGAGAGGTAGAGGCTTCACTACTCTTGAAACAAGGCTATGACATGCCTGATCTAATTAAGATATTTAAAATATTGAATGAACTGTATAATAAATTCAGACTCCTACTAAAAAAGTGCAGAAGATAGGGGGATGCTTTCCCCCCAAAGGGTAATACTCCCACAGAACTGCCTACCTGTTAAAGCTGTGACTGTCAGTTTAAAATTCAGCAAAAATATCCTCAGGAATAATGGAGGGACCTTTGACAAGCTAACAGCTTCCTGATTCCTTCAAGACCACTAGAGATGGTGGCCTCCAGGTAAATTCTGGTAAATGACACTCAAAAGAGGCAACAATTCCAAGCTTTCCAAGCCACAATGTTAAACAGACAATAGGAGATCCTCTTTCTCTCAGAATAACAAACATATAAAACAGCCAACCCAGTAAAGCTATCAAAGCCAGGACCACATGACTGTATAAAATATAAATGAAAGAATGAAGGCATCCTTGGTAAGCCACCTACATCCTTTCCCCACCCCCACATGTTACACAGCCTACTGTTATCTTTTAACTTTGCTCTTTCACCTCACAACTAAGGGTTCCAGGTTTAACTCCCGAACAGAACAGAGAAAGTTCGGCACGTTACCTTTCCCTAAGTGCCTCCATCAGCAGCAGTTACCTGGGAGTTAGACAACTGTTGTGGGTCGCATCCTGGGGAGGGTCAGTAACTAGCCTAAGGGGTTCCCAAGCCTAAGTGTATGCTTTCTATCCCAGACAATGGGGAGAAAATGTATGTCGAGTCATCCCCAAACATTCCATCTAAGGCACCACTTATAAAGTACTAAAGATTGCAACAATATCAGGAATATTTGCAGGAACCTATCTAATGATGTCTATTAATATACTGTATGCACTTTACAGCTGCTAACTTTTGCTAAACAGGACAAGGCAAAAACAAGTATTTCTGTTTTAAGTTCAAACCTCAAAACTAATTCAATATATAATTATGCAGATGCACACTCTAATATCTTAAATTATAGCATGAAGATTTATTTGCCAGAACTCACCTTTCTGAGAGGTGGGCGTGACCGGATAAAGTCAAGTATAATTGTGTGAGCATCTTTTTTGACACGCTGAGGGATGTCTCCATCTACCATGACTTTATTGAGTGTGTATCTGTTGAAGGAAGGTGCACGTTACACACAAGTCTGGCTTGCACTATACAAAATAAAACAATGTTTAAGTACAATGTTTATGTTTACAGTACAAGTAAATGGCATCTACTGTATCATCTGGCAATGATACAGCCTAAAATAAATCTAGAATTTTTGGAAATAAATGAATGCAATAATTAATAAAAATCCAGTATGATAAAACATTGGGATACACTGTACAGAACTGTATATGAATAATCAGAATCTTTTATTTTGTTAAATTTAAGCCTTACTCCTGTTTCAGTGAAACACGCACGTACAAAACCAGATGTCGCACTAAATACGGTAAACAGACATAATTTCCACTGTACCATTTTCAATAGGTTATACAAGGCTAAGCTACCAATGTCAGCGTGGTCCATAAAACCAATCACTGACTTCAAAGAGGATAAATCTGAACAAACCTTCTTTTAAAAATGAGAATTGCAGGGACTAATTGGTTTAATTGTATCAGCAGCTTTTTCATTATACTAATATGACTGATAGAATTGTTCCTACAGCTTTATGTTATTCTAGTATGACAATTATAGCAGTGTTTCTGCAGCTTTATGTTATTCTAGTATGATAATTATAGCAGTGTTCCTGCAGCTTTATGTTATTCTAGTATGATAATTATAGCAGTGTTCCTGCAGCTTTATGTTATCCTAGTATGACAATGATAGTACTGTATCAACAGCTTTATGTTATGCTAGTATGACAAAGATAGCATTGTATCGACAGCTTTAAAAGCATAGATAACAATAATTAGTAAACTAATGCAGCCGAGTGTGGCAAGTCTCGCACAACTATCTCTCATCCAACCATTAATTTCAAATTTCAAGGTCAAGTATAGTACATATACAGTACCTATTAAATTACATCTAAGAGTGTGAATATTAGGTCTAGGATTGCTTATTTAGGTCAAGGATAGTAGCTAGACTATTGATCATATCACTGACGTTTTTGTTATGCAGTTTAGTATACTAAAGTAGTACAAAACATGGACTATTGTTATGCAAGAAGCTATATTGATCTTAGATGACAAAGTGGAGCCAGGTGGAACAGGTGCCAACTGGGGCAGGAGCCAGCTGAGCCAGGTGCCACCTGGGGGGAGAGGGGAAGGGCAAGGGGCCAGCTGGAGACAAATGTTTACCTCCGTGATCTAATGTCATCCATGAGCATTTCGTAGGGTGTGAGGGCGTACTCGATGGGTCCTCGGGAGTAGTCGGGTTTCTTCAACTTAACACCATTCCTCAGTTCCCGCATCACCTGCATCCAAAGACGTGCCTGGAAACGGGCACTGATTATTAACACTCGTGTACAGGCAGCCACAACCACACAAGAAATATAAGAAAATTCACTTTCGCAAACAGAGTGGTAGAGGGTTGGAACAAGTTAGGTGAGGTGGTGGTGGAGGCCAAGACCGTCAGTAGTTTCAAAGCGTTATATGACAAAGAGCCCTGGGAAGACGGGACACCACGAGCGTAGCTCTCATCCTGTAACTACACTTAGGTAATAACTTGGGTAATAACACAATCTTCCACAACACTCACAGGGGTATAAACAATAACTGATAAAACATTTTGACATCTCTGCTGGTGATGTTATGGTCCATATGAGAGGCATGAAGCCATTTCCAATGTCAAGACTTCACACTCAGCAACACCCATTTGTTCAGACCTGGTGCAACATATCCTGGCATACTTTCCTGAACTTACAATGTGTGGAGCCCACAGTTGGTCAACTTCTACTGCACAACACCAGTCCTCAGGTACACACACACAGCCACCATAATAATAGTTAAGCCACACATACACACAACTAGGTGAACACACAGACACACACACAACTAGTTGAACACACACACACACAACTAGTTGAACACACACACACACAACTAGTTGAACACACACACACACAACTAGTTGAACACACACACACACAACTAGTTGAACACACAGACACACACACAACTAGTTGAACACACACACACACACAACTAGTTGAACACACAGACACACACACAACTAGTTGAACACACAGACACACACACAACTAGTTGAACACACACACACACACAACTAGTTGAACACACAGACACACACACAACTAGTTGAACACACACACACACACAACTAGTTGAACACACACACACACACACAACTAGTTGAACACACACACACACAACTAGTTAAACACACACAGACACACACACACAACTAGTTGAACACACACACATACACAACTAGGTGAAGACACACATACATTTCATAAAGATCTAAATGGACCCAATAGCATCCAAGGTCAGAAAAAGAATTCATAACATTTTCACCAGGTGTAAGTGAGAACGATATTGGTATAAACATAATATGCATTATAGCAAATAACACAAATACATTCTAAACACATTTAACATACTATATAGAAATACAGAATGCATAAAATTGACCTACACAACAATGTGAAAATAACTAAAATATTCAATAAACTAACAAGAACATTTACAGGGACACACACACACACACACACACACACACACACACACACACACACACACACACACACACACACACACACAGTGACATCATGGCTGAATACATTTTTAATTCATAAAGAGGATTATTATTTATATTTAAAGTCATTGGGGTTAGGGGGGTGGGTGGGTGGGGATTTAATGGGGTCAGAGAGATGGGTGGGTGGGGGGTGGATATAATGTGGGCATGATAGGGTAATAATCAGGAGAAAGAGGAAAACCAGCATGTCAACATAGAACATGGCAGGGGGTATCAGGTCGGAGTGAAGGAATGGTGCCCAAACACCTCGACAACCAGAGAGTGGATGATGATGATGATGACTCAAAGCTCGTCCTTCACTGTATACTTCTGGCTGAGGAAACAAGGAGCAGGAAGTGGAGGGGGGGGGGACCTTAATGGGGGTCAAGATAGAAACAGAAGGTCAGGGGTCAAGAGGAAGGAAAGCCCTACCCTTAACGAGTTAACTACTCACTCCTGGTCAAAGGTTAAGCAATTACTGCACATGGTCAGAGCGAGAAGGCTCTATGGTGGTTACCCACTGTACGGAGGAAGACCCATTATATGGCTGAACACCCATTGCACAGGGGCAACAACTTTCAGAAATCTTAAATAATAAAATACCTACTTGAAAACATGTTTTATATAATGGTGTGTTTCCATAATAATCTCGATAATAATATTACAGGAGACGCTTCTTAAGGACCAGAATTCATTCAGCATTTACCTAACCACTTACGAAACCAGTACATCTTTCCTTAATGGTGGCTTTGTTTCATTTATTAAATCAGTTTACGAGCTTGGATACCACACAACCCAAGGTTATTATTGTCATTAATAACCTCGCAGCGCTTCGGGGCCCATAAACTGTTCAATAAGTGTCAACAACGCCGCCATGACTGACTCAAGACAGGGGGCTAGATTCACGAAAGCACTTACGCAAGCACTTACGAACGTGTACACCTTTCCTCAATCTTTGACGGCTTTGGTTACATTTATTAATCCGTTTACAAGCATGAAAACTTCCCATTCAACTGTTGTTAGTGTTATAAACAGCCTCCTGGTGCTTCGGAGCTTATTAACTGTTTAATAATTGGAAACAAAGCCGCCAAAGATTGACAAAAGATGTACAGGTTCGTAAGTGTTTGCGTAACTGCTTCGTGAATCTGGTCCCCGTTCCTTAACTGGACGCGTAAATGTTCCACGAATCCTAGTCCCCGATGACGCCATCTGGTTCAAAAAGTTGTCGGTGTGATAATGGCTTCGGGAAGTAATTAGAGCAGGGAATTAAGGATGTAGGTAATTAAGTTAATGTATTCTCGCAGCCCCTGGCTCCTGTTCTTGCTTCCCTCTCTGCAACCTTGCAGTGTGGATCTTTTTATCACAAAATTCAGTTTACTTTAAAATTTCGCAAAAGAGAGTCTATCATTCTGTATACGGGTTCACACACACAATCCGCACTAACGCACAATATTGGGGCTGGGGGATTTATATGGTGGGGACTGTGGATTTATATAGTGGAGAATGTCGATTTATATGGTGGGGAATTGAGATCTTTATGGTGGTGGTTGAGATTTATAAGGCAAGGACAGGGGATTTGTACAGTGGGAATTTATGGTGGGGGCAGAGGATCTACAGTGGAGACTGAGGATTTAAGGTGGGGATTGTGGATATACTGAGGGCTCTTATTCTACAGTAAAGGATGGGGATTTAAAGTAGAGGGAGGACCCACAGTGAGGGGGAAGGAGGACCCACCATGTACAGGAATCCCACTAAAAAAACATTAATACACAATCCCGCCCCCCCATTAAGCCTGCATCATCACCACCACCACTAAGCATCTCCGCACACAAAGGAACTGTGTTGAAAGAGTCGTTAATCCTCCCCCGCAGGCCGTGACTACCGCCCTAGCCACCCACAAGCAACTAGCGTGCTTCACACTCAACAAATATCTACCTTAGCCTACCTTTATATATATATATATATATATATAATCTCATTACGTAGTGTCAGCTTAGGCTGTGATAGGCTCGGTTGGTAGGGTTTTGAAATCGTTGGCGGTCGTGTGTACGATGTGACTTTGTAAAATATATCATCACATTGTGTAGTTCCATTTACAGTAGCTACAGGTATTAGCATTTCTGGAGGCTGGCTTGACTTATCAATACTTGCATCAAGCTACACCAAAGGCTGTAGATGAGCTACAATACAAAGCAGGTAGCCTCATTAATGTTACTACGTAACAAATACATCATATGGAAGAGTTCACCCTACAAATGAATAACTGCTGGCTCACCAAACATATGAGTAAGTATAGGCTCACTGTTGAGAGAGAGAGACTGTTCTCCACAGTCAGCAACATGCAGTGCCAGGAGGGTGGCAGTGCCAGGAGGGTGGCGGTGCCAGGAGGGTGGCGGTGCCAGGAGGGTGGCGGTGCCAGGAGGGTGGCAGTGCCAGGAGGGTGGCGGTGCCAGGAGGGTGGCGGTGCCAGGAGGGTGGCAGTGCCAGGAGGGTGGCGGTGCCAGGAGGGTGGCGGTGCCAGGAGGGTGGCAGTGCCAGGAGGGTGGCGGTGCCAGGAGGGTGGCGGTGCCAGGAGGGTGGCAGTGCCGGGCCGCGCTGCTAAAACACACATACAGCATTAAACAAACTTTATCAGGGAAGGGGGGGAGGGGTAGAAATAGCCTAAGCTACTCTATCCCTTTGAGAGGTATTTTTTCTTGTCTCAATAAACATACTTGAACATAATTTATCTAAGGTTTCTATCAATGAAATAATATGGAATAATTCATGGTGTGATACAACCTGAATGACAAGTCATATAGATAATATAATATATATATTCAAACCTATTCTACTATAGGGGGCTTCGAGCACCATTTTCCGTCTCCTGAAGCCTACAACAGGGCTTCGAGCAGCCTTTCGTTTCTCGTGAAGCCGACCCTGTAAGAAGCCAGCCCGTTCTCGCATACAAAGATCCAAGCTCGTTAATCCAGCCGCCAAACCCCCTGTTTATGAATGAAAAGCGGTTTACGCACAACTCACAACTGATGACGTCCGAACACTTCCGGAACAAGTGTTTCTCTCACGTCCTGTGTTCGAACTACAATTCTATAAATGATTCACCCACATAATTCAAATACACAACATCGACAACAGAATCTAAACACCTAACCTACGCCTAATTATATATAGAATTTTTATGTATAATATTAATTTATATAAATGAGAAACCATTTTTTAATACACAGTATGTTAAAATTGATGAATGCGTCTAGGGAGGACGGCCGCTGCTTTAACCAGCCTAGTGTGAGGACGGGTTGAAAAGTCGACGGTATACCGACAAGTCAAAGTTAATTGGCAAAGCCAAAACAAAAATACGATATTGACCAAAGTGCGATAAATCTTTCAAGTAAAAGCTTGAAGTTAAATTTGGCCAACAAAAAAGCGTAGAAAAATGTTAATTATTTCCTTGTGATTAGGAAAGTCAGATTTTGAAATTGACCTATTTCAAATTTGCAAATTTGCGTCTTTTCATTCAAAGTCAGATAAAACACATGAATCAAAATGATCACATATATACTTAAATTACATAAGAAATTACTGGGGGGAGCCAGGGCGGGATAAGGATAACTAACTCTTCAGAGAATCAATGGCCGCCGGCCTTTACACACTACAACCCCCACCTCCCCTCGCCTGCTCTCCTCCTCCTCCTCTCTCACAATTAACATCACCATCGCCGCCAACATTAACAACTTTATCAATCAAACAACCTTGACATTATAATCTATAACACGTGGAGCTACGACGCTAATTTAAATAGCTTCAAAAAATTCGGCAGCTCAGTTGACTCCCACGCATTCCCGCGTCACCATGGAAACCATGACGTCAAAGCCCCGGAAGCCAATCAGCGGAGGCCTTTGCGACGTTGCCGCCATTCAGACCAATGATATGCCAGTATACACGTGACGTCACACACATGCTCCTATCAGCGGAAATCTGCACATCACTGGATTATTTAGAGTTTTTAACAAAAAGCCTTAAACCTCGAGAAGCCGCTTAAATAAACCTTGTGCAATTATTCAGGCTGAAACATAATTCCTCGACATTAATGTAACATTCAAATTTATTCTGATATAATGACAGTTTGTTCATTTAGTCTGCACCCCATACCTATGCTGTGGGCGGTAGTGGACCCCACACCCATCCTATGGGCGGTAGTGGACCCCACACCTCATAACACCGGGTGAGGCTGGTGGCGCCATCTCGCGCCACAATAACGCAACAAATGGCGCCAAAAAAAATGGTCTTGATCTATTTTCGCCTCACAAACAGCAACGAAAACTTCTGTTTACACTTTTCTAGTTAATTAACGAAGACAATAGCTGCAATAAAAGTCGTTATAAAAGTTTGGAACAATGGAGAAAACTTATAAAAGTTCACTTTAAAACGGTTGGCGAGACAGTATCGAACGCTGTTATATTGTCTCAGACTCCGGGGGCCAGATTCACGAAAGCACTTACGCAAACACTTACGAACCTGTACATCTTTTCTCAATCTTTGGCGGCTTTGTTTACAATTATTAAACAGTTAATGAGCTCCGAAGCACCAGGGGGGCTGTTTATAACAATAACAACAGTTGATTGGCAAGTTTTCATGCTTGTAAACTGTTTAATAAATGTAACCAAAGCCTTCAAAGATTGAGAAAAGATGTACATGTTCGTAAGTACTTTCGTGAATCTGGCCCCGGGTCATTATAAGAACATAAGAACATAAGAACAAAGGTAACTGCAGAAGGCCTATTGGCCCATACGAGGCAGCTCCTATTCTATAACCACCCAATCCCACTCATATACTTGTCCAACCCGTGCTTGAAACAATCGAGGGACCCCACCTCCACAATGTTACGCGGCAATTGGTTCCACAAATCAACAACCCTGTTACTGAACCAGTATTTACCCAAGTCTTTCCTAAATCTAAACTTATCCAATTTATATCCATTGTTTCGTGTTCTGTCCTGTGTTGATACTTTTAATACCCTATTAATATCCCCCCGGTTATGTCCATTCATCCACTTGTAAACCTCTATCATGTCACCCCTAACTCTTCGCCTTTCCAGTGAATGCAACTTAAGCTTTGTTAATCTTTCTTCATATGAAAGATTTCTAATTTGGGGAATTAACTTAGTCATCCTACGCTGGACACGTTCAAGTGAATTTATATCCATTCTATAATATGGCGACCAAAACTGAACTGCATAATCTAAATGGGGCCTAACTAGAGCAAGATATAGCTTGAGAACCACACCAGGTGTCTTGTTACTAACGCTGCGATTAATAAATCCAAGTGTCCGATTTGCCTTATTACGAACATTTATGCATTGATCCTTTTGTTTTAAATTCTTACTAATCATAACTCCCAGATCCCTTTCGCAATCCGACTTCGCAATCACAACACCATCTAGCTCGTATCTTGTAACTCTATCATCATTACCTAACCTCAGAACTTTACATTTATCAGCATTAAACTGCATCTGCCAATCCTTTGACCATTTCAAAACCCTATCTAGATCAACTTGAAGTGATAGTGAGTCCTCCTCCGAATTAATTTCCCTACCGATTTTCGTATCATCGGCAAATTTGCAAATGTTGCTACTCAAACCTGAATCTAAATCATTTATATATATTATAAACAACAGAGGTCCCAGGACAGAGCCTTGAGGCACTCCACTTACAACATTTTCCCACTCTGACTTGATTCCATTTATACTAACTCTCTGTTTCCTTTGGTATAGCCATGCCCTAATCCAGCTTAATATAGCACCCCCAATACCATGAGACTCTATTTTTTTAATCAGTCTTTCATGTGGCACTGTATCAAAAGCTTTGCTAAAGTCAAGGTATACAACATCGCAATCCTTACCACTATCAACTGCCTCAACAATGCTAGAATAAAAAGATAACAAATTTGTTAAACATGAACGGCCATTTATAAAACCATGTTGCGACTCAATTATTAATTTATGTTTTTCAAGATGAAGACGAATTTTATTTGCTATTATAGATTCGAGTAACTTTCCCACAATAGACGTTAGGCTAATTGGTCGATAGTTAGACGCAAGTGATCTATCTCCTTTCTTAAAAACTGGTATCACATTAGCAACTTTCCAAAACTCTGGCACTCTGCCTGACTCTATTGATTTATTAAATATGGTTGACAGTGGGTCACAAAGCTCCTCTTTGCATTCTTTAAGCACCCTAGCAAACACTTCATCCGGCCCTGGGGATTTGTTTGGTTTGAGTTTTACTATTTGTTTAAGAACATCCTCCCTGGTAACTGCTAAACTCGTCAACCTGTCCTCGTCCCCACCCACATAGACTTGTTCGGCTGAAGGCATATTGTTAAGTTCCTCTTTAGTAAATACAGATACAAAATATTTATTAAAAATACTACTCATCTCTTCATCACTATCTGTTATTTGACCTGTCTCAGTTTTTAATGGACCTATCCTTTCCCTAGTCTTAGTACGATATAACTGAAAAAACCCTTTAGGATTTGTCTTTGCTTGCCCTGCTATGCGAACTTCATAGTTTCTTTTTGCTTTCCTTATCTCTTTTTTAACATTTCTAACCAGTTGTACGAATTCCTGTTCTGAAGTGACCTCCCCATTTTTAATCCTTTTGTACCAAGCTCTCTTTTTACCTATAAGGTTCTTCAAATTCTTTGTTATCCACTTTGGGTCATTAGTATACGATCTATTCAATTTGTATGGTATACTACGTTCCTGTGCTTTGTTTAGAATATTCTTAAATAAGTTATATATTGAATCCACATCGAAATCCCCATTTAAGTCACCTATCGCTGGGTTCATGTCTCGCTCCAAGACCGGCCCACACTATTAGTTTAATGTCAACCAGTGTCTACGAAAGGTGTCAGCTGAGTTCTTGACCTGTGGTCAATATTGTGGCGGGCATCATGCCGCCCCCAGAATACGTGAATTAGAACACCTAGAACATTAGAATGAATTAGAATTAGATGTTATGTGGTAGACTGGATTAGAATGCCAAGAACAACGAGTGTATTAGTACACCAAGACGAGCAAATAATAGCACAAGGTATTTATCTTTGTCAGTAAATACAGGTCAGGTTACTGGCGGCGGTTGACAGGTTAAGGACAGGTTAAGGACAGGTTAAGGACAGGCCAAGGACAGGTCAGGGACAGGCCAAGGACAGGCCAAGGACAGACCAAGGCGACGCCAAAGACAGGCCAAGGCCAGGTCAAGGCCTGGTCAAGGCCACGCCAAGGACAGGTCAAGGCCAGGCCACGCCAAGGACAGGCCAAGGACAGGTCAAGACCAGGTCAAGGCCAGGCCATGGAAGGTCATACACCGCCAAATGTCTCAATAAACCAGAGAATTGTCATTGCAACGGGTTGGTGCCGGCACCGACCTTGGCTATTCTCTCTCATTTGAAAATATCCGAGTGGGAAGTGTATCATGTGGAGGGTAATTACTTACACACCAAGGATAACTCTACTCATGACATGATGGTACGGGATCACTTGAGTGTTTCAAGCGTAGGATAGACATGTATTGATTCACGTCGCCGCAAGTGGCTGTACGGACGTGTACACATTGTCTTAATGTTCGCCTCTTGAACCACTGACACCCCTTGTTCTGGGTGTCTAGCGTACCCGGTAATGGGTGACTCCTACCATTCTTGATGTGGTGGCTAATGGCTCATGAGCACACACACCTACACTGCTGTTTATGAGGACCGGGGTTCGATCCCATATAATTCTATATATTATGTTTACCTGAGCCAGTTCTTACTGGTAGTAGAACTTACTGGTTATTTTATTACAGAGAATGGGAAATATACATTAAGAAATTAATAGTTGTAAAAATGAGTGAGTGAGTGAGTGAGTGAGTGAGTGAGTGAGTGAGTGAGTGAGTGTATAAAGAGGCACATATTAAGAGCAACTGACCCAGTCTTCACACTGGAGTTCGCGAAGGTCGTGCTCGGAGCTGAGGAGGTCCGCAGACTGCGTAGCGAACTTGCTCCCGAGGGCGACATTCTGGAGGAATGAGGCAAGGTCGATGGCTTCGGCCACCAGCGCCCTCACCACCGCCCTATAATGCTCACATACCCCGCCTTCCAATCCTCCGTTGGTCAGGCGGCTCTCACACACCTGTCGGAGACCACAACACAAACATCTTAGTTCTTGCCACGCGGTATATACCATTATGACAACACAGTAACAAGGGAAAACCACGGGAGACATCTCCCGTCACGCAGGGAGCAGTCGCACCTCCACAGATCTCCAGTATCATCTCTTGATACCCACGGGAGACATCTCCCGTCACGCAGGGTGCAGTCGCACCTCCACAGATCTCCAGTATCATCTCTTGATACCCACGGGAGACATCTCCCGTCACGCAGGGTGCAGTCGCACCTCCACAGATCTCCAGTATCAGCTCTTGATACCCACGGGAGACATCTCCCGTCACGCAGGGAGCAGTCGCGCCTCCACAGATCTCCAGTATCAGCTCTTGATACTGGTAATGGCTCAGAAGGGCCACCACTTACGGGTTATTCATGCCCGTGCCACCTTTTGGGTGGCTTAATCTTCATCAATCAATCAATCAATCAAGAGAAAACGGGAATTTGGCCTTACCTGGAGAGCCTCCGCCATTGTAAAGTTGGCACTGTGGTCTAACTCATCCTCGGAATCGCCAGAGTCCCTCTCAATCCCCTCATCATCAGTCTCGCCCCGCTCACACTCTGAAAAGGAAGAAGAAGGGGGAAGAGAGAGAAAGGTCATTTACCATCTCATTAACATCATTAATTCGGCCTTATGTACCAGGCGTTAGGTACATTAGTCCCTTACGCCTTGTCGTTACTTGTACACACACACACACACACACACACACACACACACACACACACACACACACACACACACAGACAGACAGACACACACACACACACACACACACATCCTGGGTCGTACTGTACGGTACAACTTGACATTTGTCAATGGTTCTTGTGGCTGTAACCAATCATGGCCCTGGATTCTGTCATTGGTCAATAATCTCAGTAATTAAATGGGATATACTGACCCATATTGTCAGTAGTGAGGAGGGGTATACTGACCAATATTATCATTAGTTACAGTGACCCCTAATATGACCCCCGGAGGCATGAGCACCGTGAGGCATATGTTGTCACCAGTTATATTGATAATATTGGATGATCCCGGGGGAGGGGGGGGGGGTGATGGTTGAGGCGGGGGACCTCCACCCCAGACCCCAGCTGGAGGGGGGGGGTCTGGGGCGGACCCCCTATAATTGTCAAGACAAACCCTCAAAATCAAAAGCCACTCTACACTTTGTATTCAAGCAAAAATAGCAAAACCATAAAAATCAAAGCAAAGTCACAACATTTTTCTTAACTAGAACAAGGGAGAGTCACTATAATATATACTTTGTTAACAAAAACATCAATGCGACATGTTTTCCCATTGATGAAACATGCCGCCCCCCCCCCCCCCGCACATGAGATTGACAGTTGAGAGGTGGGCCCATAGAGCCGAAGCTCAACCTCTGCAAGCACAACTAAGCACACACATTCGCCACGAATAACATCAAACTCGGTCATCACAAGCAATACATTGTTGCAACATTATTAGGACTTTTGAAATTATTTTCAAAATACCAGTTGCAAGATTTTTAGGATAATTAAATGCAATAATTTGGAATAATTAAATTTACAAAAGCCGGATGTCTACGGTGCAGCAACCATTGGATAATTTGTTTTAAAATCCTGCAGGTAAGGAGTTTCAACCGCCAATGTTGACACTAGCATTGTGTCAAAGCTCTAGTTACGATTTAAACTTCCAGTTGAAGTCTACGGTCCATGTCAGTTAGCTTTCAACAACAGTTTGTTTATTATCTGTACCGCGATGAAGTCTCCTGACCCAGGTGGCACATGTGGACCCGGGTCACACACCAGGTCACCACAGTGCCCCGGGTCACACCAGGTCACCACAGTGCCCCGGGTCACACACCAGGTCACCACAGTGCCCCGGGTCACACTGGGTCACCACAGTGCCCTGGGTCACACCAGGTCACCACAGTGCCCCGGGTCACGCTGGGTCACCACAGTGCCCCGGGTCACGCTGGGTCACCACAGTGCCCCGGGTCACACACCAGGTCACCACAGTGCCCCGGGTCACACACCAGGTCACCACAGTGCCCCGGGTCACGCTGGGTCACCACAGTGCCCCGGGTCACGCTGGGTCACCACAGTGCCCCGGGTCACGCTGGGTCACCACAGTGCCCCGGGTCACACCAGGTCACCACAGTGCCCCGGGTCACACTGGGTCACCACAGTGCCCCGGGTCACACTGGGTCACCACAGTGCCCCGGGTCACACTGGGTCACCACAGTGCCCCGGGTCACACTGGGTCACCACAGTGCCCCGGGTCACCACAGTGCCCCGGGTCACACTGGGTCACCACAGTGCCCCGGGTCACCACAGTGCCCCGGGTCACACTGGGTCACCACAGTGCCCCGGGTCACACTGGGTCACCACAGTGCCCCGGGTCACACTGGGTCACCACAGTGCCCCGGGTCACACTGGGTCACCACAGTGCCCCGGGTCACACTGGGTCACCACAGTGCCCCGGGTCACACTGGGTCACCACAGTGCCCCGGGTCACCACAGTGCCCCGGGTCACGCTGGGTCACCACAGTGCCCCGGGTCACACTGGGTCACCACAGTGCCCCGGGTCACACTGGGTCACCACAGTGCCCCGGGTCACACTGGGTCACCACAGTGCCCCGGGTCACACACCAGGTCACCACAGTGTCCCGGGTCACACCAGGTCACCACAGTGCCCCGGGTCACGCTGGGTCACCACAGTGCCCCGGGTCACACACCAGGTCACCACAGTGCCCCGGGTCACACTGGGTCACCACAGTGCCCCGGGTCACGCTGGGTCACCACAGTGCCCCGGGTCACACCAGGTCACCACAGTGCCCCGGGTCACGCTGGGTCACCACAGTGCCCCGGGTCACACACCAGGTCACCACAGTGCCCCGGGTCACACTGGGTCACCACAGTGCCCCGGGTCACACCAGGTCACCACAGTGCCCCGGGTCACACACCAGGTCACCACAGTGCCCCGGGTCACACACCAGGTCACCACAGTGCCCCGGGTCACACACACTACCACACAAATACTAAAACTGAACTACAAAATCATAATTCTAACACTGTAGTGAACACTACCACAACAAGGAGAGGCGTGGTGAGCTACCACACCTACCAGTAGCCTGGCAGTAACAACAACAACTACAAGCATCCACCAATCACGAAGTATCTAGTGACGAGACAAGTAAACATACAATACTAGAGTGTGAACTACAATTTGACACAATCACGGAACTGCCAGTTGAGTCGTGTGAGGCGGCTACGTCAGACTGTTCCAACAAGTATTGTATAACACATGTCATGGCTCACCACAACCTGTCGCACCCCCTCTCCTCTCATATACATACATACATACATACATACATACATACATACATACATACATACATACATACATACATTACATACGCTTCGTGCCCCACAACTGCCTTTGTTTTTTTCCCTGGCGTCTGAATTCTTTGACGAATCTGGTCTTAAAGATGTCACCAGATGTGGTTTCCATAACTATGTCTTTCAGCGGATTCTCCTTGTTGACCACCAGTACCGGCTACTAGTACCTGTGGACGTCACTGGAGGAGGATGGGGGGGGCTGGACCCCCCTTCTTGGGTCACTCCCAGACGCGCGCCTTAACCCACTAAACCATGATATGCTAAATGTAATTTAACCTGGGATCCGCCCGAATTTACCAAGAGTCTCTAGGCACCAAACTGGCTGACAAATCGAAGGTTTTTATACCACGCTGTAGTGATTTGCTGGCGGACGTGTATTGTCTTAGGAATCGTTCAGGAGCCTGTATACCACTTATGTCAGACCAATCCTGGAATATGCAGCTCCAGTTTGGAGTCCATACTAAGTTAAACACAAGACAAAGAGAAGATTCAGCGGTATGCCACCAGACTTGTTCCGGAACTGAGAGGTATGAGCTACGAGGAAAGGCTAAAGGAGCTGAAACTCAGGTCCCTGGAAGACAGAAGAGTAAGGGGAGACATGATAACCACCTACAAAATTCTCAGGGGAATTGACAGGGTGGACACAGATAAACTCTTTAGCATGGGTGGAACACGAACAAGGGGACACAGGTGGAAACTTAGTGCCCAGATGAGCCAGAGAGACATTAGAAAAAACCTTTTTCAGTGTCAGAGTAGTTAGTAAATGGAATGCATTAGGCAGTGATGTGGTGGAGGCTGACTCCATACACAGTTTCAAATGTAGATATGATAGCGCCCAGTAGGCTCAGGAACCTGTACACCAGTTGATTGACAGTTGAGAGGCGGGACCAAAGAGCCAAAGCTCAACCCCCGCAAGCACAATTAGGTGAATACACACACACACACACACACACAGCCGAGAGGTATGAGATATGAGGAAAGACTACAGGTGTTAAACCTCACATCAATGAAAGCTATAATAAACACGGGAGACATGATTACCGCATACAAAATACTAAAGAAAATAGAGAGGGCAGATAAGGACAGATGTCGTAGAGGGATAGTTCACGACTAAGAGGACACAGATGGACACAAAGTACCCACATAAGCCACAGATGGATCACAATTTGTTCAGTCAGAAACATTAACAACTGGAATGCGTTAAGGAGTGAAGTAGTAAATAGGCTCTGCAACCTATTCACCAGTCAACTGAGTGTCGAGAGGGTAACGCAGGTGCCATGGCTCATTCCTCTCAAATACCACTAGGTGAGTACAAGACCACCCCCCAGTACCCCCCACCCAACTCAGATACAACAAGTTAACAAGCAGGAAAGCTAACTTTTGTACGGGCAAGTTACAGCCCCACTCCTGAGCCACGTAAGTCCACTACGGGATCGCCACAGCCCGTGCTACATGGAAATTTTTGTTCCGAGTACTTGAATCTAAAACAACGACGACAAGAACAAAGAGCTTGTGGGCGTAAGTGGAGAAGATTCAACAAACGCGGGAAGAGGTTTCCCTGGAAGACAATGCTACATTAACGCCAATTTACCCACAAATGGCAGAGGAAACTCACTAAGTTATCTAGGCGGGGGAGATTACGCTCCGGCCCACTGAAAACTGGTCACAGGTACAACACGGGTAGGGCTCTCTACACACACACACACACACACACGAAGTAGTGGAGGTAGTGAAGTAGTTAATGAGCCACATAGATATTAGAAAGAACTTTTTTAGTGTCAGAGTGGTTGACAAATGGAATGCATTAGGCTGTGATGTGGTGGAGACTGACTCCATACACAGTTTCAAGTGTAGATATGATAGAGCCCAGTAGGCTCAGGAACCTGTACACCAGTTGACTGACAGTTGAGAGGCGGGACCAAAGAGCCAGAGCTCAACCCCCGCAAGCACAACTAGGCGAGTACACCCCCCCCCCCCCCACACACACACACGTGTAAACATACTCACCCACTTTACAACACTGCCATACACCTTGTGAGAAGGCAAGGTATGGCTGTATATTTACCTATTTGTATTCATCTATTTGTGCCAGCAGGATCGAGCTTTTAGCGCTTGGACCCCGCCTTTCCAACCACCGGTTGTCTAATAATGTATTGACTCCCAACCAAATTTCTCTATCATATATACACACGCGCCACTGACCTTACCCAAGACAAACCACAACAGCCCTCTACCTCCCAGGTCAACTTGTCATCTATAATAATATATACCATTTTGACGTCAAAATCCCCATCGGACAAAATATGATGTACTTCTACACATATACAGTTTTAAATGTCGGTATGATAGAGCCCAATAGGCTCTGGAACCTATACACCAGTCAACTGAGAGTCTGGGAGTAGGGTTATCTTGAGATGATTTCGGGGCTTTAGTGTCCCCGCGGCCCGGTCCTCGACCAGGCCTCCACCCCCAAGAAGCAGCCCGTGACAGCTGACTAACACCCAGGTACCTATTTTACTACTTTACTACTAGGTAACAGGGGCATAGGGTTAAAGAAAGTACCCATCGTTTCTCGCATGCGCCTGGGATCGAACCCGGGACCACAGGATCACAAGTCCAGTGTGCTGTCCGCTCGGCCGGCCGGCTCCGGCGAGGGGACCAAAGCCGTGGCTCATTCCCCGCAATTACAACTAGGTGAGTACAACACCCTCCCAAACAGTGCCCGGACCGGTACTGGTCAGAGACCAGTCACTGCGGCCCGGTCTCTGACCAGGCCTCCTGGTTGCTCGTCTGGTCAACCAGGCTGTTGGACGTAGCTGGTTGCAGTCTGACATATAAATCACAGCCGGGTAGATCAGATATCCCTTGGAAGTGTTTATCAAGTTTTCTCTTGAAGACAGCGAGGGATCAGCCTCTTGTGCCTCTTATGTGTAGCGGGAGTGTCAGTCTTGGGGTCCTTGACGTTGATATAGTTCTCTCACAGTGCACCTCGGCCTCTCAAGAGACTTTCTTGTAATGTTTCCTCGAGTTGCCTCCTTATACAACCCGTTCTCGCACTTTCGTATAGTCAATATTGACTTATTAAATATGTGCATAGGTGACATACTAAACATACGTATATATGTGCGTATGTATAAACATACGTTTAGTATGTCACATATGCACGCATTTAATAAGTCAATAATGACTAAGAAAGTGCGAGAACGGGTTGCCTTATAAAGCCCTCCAAAACCCGGCAGGGAATGTATATATCAGTCACACTGGTCTGTAGTTCAATACCTACTGTTCTCGTCCTATACTGTATACAGAAACCATTTAAAAAAGAGTACTGCAAAGGGATAGCTCAGTACCTCTGTTGTATCTTTCAGGATCCACGGTGATATTTCGTTTGGTTCCATAACTTTCGCTTTTCCGAATAATTACTATTGCCTGCTCACCTCTGGGTCTCATGAACGACTGAACAAAGGAGGAGATTCGTCTACAATGTCTCAGAAGACTGTCTGCCGACATTACGGAAACAACTTAACTTGTTGTGTTGATTTAGGGGCGACGACGATCGTGGGATCGGATGCGCCCTCACAACTTAAGTGAAGATGGACAAGATGAAGCACCACGGGTCTAAACAAGATCTCACCGTGGATACTACTAGAGGCTGCTACAACATTTTTGGTGTAAACTCCTTGATACTGTTCTCAACTCCTCGCAAGAAATGGGCCAACTTCCCAAGATTTGGAAAATGGCTAATGTAGTGTCTATATATAAGACATGAGCCATAAGCCACAGATGGACTGACAAGTCATAGAAGCAATAGTGGAAAACAAAAAATATATATAAAATATATATATATATATATATATATATATATATATATATATATATATATATATATAAATATGTGTGTGTGTGTGTGTGTGTGTGTGTGTGTTTGTGTGTGTGTGTGTGTTTGTGTGTGTGTGTGTGTTTGTGTGTGTGTGTGTGTGTGTGTGTGTGTGTGTGTGTGTGTATTCACCTAGTTGTGCTTGCGAGGGTTGAGCTCTGCTCTTTCGGCCCGCCTCTCAACTGTCAATCAACTGTTTCTACTACTACTTTTTTCACACAACACACACACACACACCCCAGTAAGCAGCCCGTGACAGCTGACTAACTTCCAGGTACCTATTTACTGCTAGGTAACAGGGGCATAGGGTGAAACTCTGCCCATCGTTTCTTGCCGGCGCCTGGGATCAAACCCGGGACCACAGGATCACGTGTCCAGCGTGCTGTCCGCTCGGCCACCGGCTCCACACACTGTGTGTGTATGTAAATCACGAAAATTAATACGTGATGATAAATGTGACAATGTCAGTCCACGGAGGAAGAATTGAAACAGAAATTTCCTTAAGGACTTTCGTATATTAATACATCTTCAGGAGTGATGAAATATATATATATATATATATATATATATATATATATATATATATATATATATATATATATATATATATATATATATGAAGGACTGACAAAGACGCAGATAAATAATATAGCTGGCAGACTGTATTTCTACCCCTTGGATCATGTTATGCTACAGAAACTGTCCTAAACTGAATTAAAACTAACAAACTAACAGTGTAAAGTTAAGGTGTGAACAGGTAAGACTAATAACTCCCCGCACAGACATGCGTACATGGTACGGGGCCCTGGCATGCGGACACACAGGTGCACACAGGTACACACACAAGATGGTGACATGCAGACATGTGGCGAGGTGGGCTACGTACACGAGGTCTTGTGTGAGCGAGCCCTGGCCTAGGAGAGGGGGGAAGGAGACTGGCATGCACACACACACACACACACACACACACACACACACACACACACACACACACACACACACACACACACACACACACAGCTAACCGGACATGCGGCGACCGGAACATGCTGCCACGTGACCGGACATGCGGCGGGATGTAACCGGACACTAGTAACCGATCATGCGGCAGCAACAGCCTACCTGAACGCTTGAGAGACGCACAGCACCGACGACGGGACACAGGGCCAGCTGGAGTGCCTGTGGGCGTATGGGCGTGCGGGCGGGGGAGAAGCACAGATCAGTCTTCCTCTATGGCCGCCTACATCCACCGGGGCTCTTAATATATTACTTATCAACCACAATACCTACCTTACCTCCCCCCGTAAGCCTTCACAAACCCACGCCAAAGAGCCGGAGCTCAACCCCCGCAAGCACAACATTAGTATACACCCAAGGTATACCCCCACCAACGGGGGTATACCCCTGACTGAGGGGTATATGACTGAGCATACCCCTGGAACATAACTCTCATACCACCTGCTCAAGACGGAGGCACTAACAACCCACTCAAGCCCTCCACCTGACAAGCAAATTACCTGGTCTACACATGGCAATAATGACTTGGATTAATCTTGCCATTAACTTGCATATATACACCACCAGCAACAAATATACTTGCCAAAAGTATACTATTAGTATAAACGGTTAAACAGCGATATATATATATATATATATATATATATATATATATATATATATATATATATATATATATATATATATATATATATATATATATATATATACTTAATACTTGCAATGTATCGCTTTATAAATATTAAAGTGGAAATAATCAGAAATAATAATAAAAATAATTAGTAATATATAAGTATAATTAATTCTAATTATTTATTTATATCAATAATGCGATGCCTAATACTTTCTTAAGCTGAGTTGTGATAGACAATCTTAACCTGAGCTACGATAGACAGTCTTAACCTGAGCTACGATAGACAGTCTTAACCTGAGCTACGATAGACAGTCTTAACCTGAGCTACGATAGACAGTCTTAACCTGAGCTACGATAGACACCCTGAAGCTGAGCTATGATGGAAAACGGAATAATCTAAGAAAAATGGGGGTAACAATTATATTAATTATTTTTTTATTAACAGCAAGAGGATCAGACCGAGAAGAACCAGCCAGACAGAAGCACCAGTTACTGTCCACGAGACGGGAGGTGTAGTGTGAGCACTTTATGCAACATGTCCTGTCGCATAACACACCGTATTTTGACGTAATGATCCCAACGTCAAAGATGCATTCAAAATTATATCGGCTAGGAAAAATGACGTGATGTTACGTTTTCTATTCGTGGGTGAGGTTCATTTAGTACCAGATGTTACTGAGGTTGTGAAAGCTGGAGAGGATTCAGTGAATTCAATGAATTCAGTGGATTCAGTGGATTCAGTGAATTCAGTGTCCCCGCGGCCCGGTCCTCGACCAGGCCTCCACCCCCAGGAAGCAGCCCGTGACAGCTGACTAACACCCAGGTACCTATTTTACTGCTAGGGAACAGAGAGGTACCAACACTTCCTTACATTTCTCAGACTCTGTTGCATTTCCAGCTTCCACCTGTGTCCTCTCGTCGTACTGTCTCTCAAGCTAAAGAGGTTGTCCTCCACCTTGTGTATTCCCGCTCAGTATCTCGTATGTTGCGATCATGTCCCTTGTTTCTTTGTGGAATTATGAGAGCTGGTTCCCTTTAGCCTTTCCTCGTAGTTTAATCCTATTAGTTTTAGCACTAACTATGCTGCAATCATTTTCTTATTTTCAATTTTGGTCTTGTGATTTAAAAGGTGCAAATGTTAGGTTATTGTTACATATTCCAGTATTGGTCTGATAAAGTCTGAGTAGATTGCTTGGCAACATTTTTAATTTATGTTTTAAAACTACGTTCTAATGTTTGATAGCGTTCCATATGCTACTGATGTTACCCAGTTTGTGTGTGTGCCTCCGGTATTGGTGTTGGGAATGTAACTACTCCAAGTTCTCTTTCTTACTTTAATATATCCCCTGAGAACCCACCAACCCCCTTAAAATAACCATTTTTGTTTTCGATTCTCCATTATTCTCGTGGTGCTTACTTTCTCCAGCAGTCATGTGTGAGAGTGACACACACCTGTGGCTTCCTGCGCCTCCGTACCTTTCATGAGTATTGGGGCCACGTTTGTCCCTCAATAAATGTCTGAGAAATCTGTCTTAATTAGCGTATAAGAAAACATCGGTGCGGCCTCCTGCAGCAGTAAGACTTACCACCTTCAGACGGTGGTAAGTCTGTTGCAACTGTTATTGTTGGGTCTAGTTGCACATAATGGGTTTTACTTCTTCAGTGACTCTTGTGTTATCAAATGATGTCGCATATCGTCTTAGTTCTGTTTTGTACAACTTCTGGAGCCTCATGCCGAGCTCCTCACACACTTCCTTGTCGCTCTCTGTGAGAATACCCTCTAGCATCTTCACCCCCATCACATGATCTCTTAATATTGTTTTTCCTACGTGACGATGGAGCCGCTTTGGTCGATCTTTACCCTGTGTTGCTATGTCGTTTCCAGAGTGACTCTGAGCTGCCTTCTTGACTCTGGACCACCAAGTTCTGTCTGTGTTTAGTGCCTGTATTAACTCCATGTGCTAAGTTCACTATTGTCATATTTGGTATAGTTGTGTGGCACTTGTGGAGGGTGAGCTGTGGCCGTGACGGAGTGCCTTGGTCTGTGAGGGTGGAGGCGGCGGTGTTAAAGGGGAACTACAGGAGCATCCGACCCCCTGTGTTTGCTGCCTCTCTCGTCTCTGTCTCTCTCTCTCTCTCCTCACCAGAGGGCACGGCAAGAGTGCTGCGTGGGCAGCTGGCTTTTGGTGTGGGTGTGGGGTGAGGACCCGCCAGGTGGTGTGGGGTGAGGGGTCGTACAGGTGGTGTGGGTGTGTGGGGTGAGGACCCGCCAGGTGGTGTGGGTGTGGGGTGAGGGCCTGCCAGGTGGTGTGGGGTGAGGGGTCGTACAGGTGGTGTGGGTGTGTGGGGTGAGGACCCGCCAGGTGGTGTGGGTGTGGGGTGAGGGCCCGCCAGGTGGTGTGGGGTGAGGGGTCGTAAGGTGAAGCAGGTGGCCACTCCGCTGCAAAGGTTACGTGCACTATGAGAGACAACTGGAGGAGAGGTGAGGCAGGTGGGAGAGGTGAGGCAAGTGGGAGAGGTGAGGCAGGTGGGAGAGGTGAGGGAGGTGGGAGGGAGCGTGACTTTCCCTCCCTCCCTCCCTCCCTCCCCCATGACCCCTCACCCACGCCCTCGTTATCATGACGCACCAGGGAGAGAGGGAGGTGGGGGAGGACCAGCCCTGCACCTCTGTGCTTGACGCAACATACGCCTACTCTGTACACTGCGCCAGGAACACCTCCCATACTCCCTCTCTCCCTCTCATCTCATGAGGGCTACATACCACCCGTCTTACTGTCACTCATTACATCACCTCCTTCAAGACGTGTGTAGCAACCATTCATCGCCGGAATATTATGCTTTAAGGTGTAAGTGTAGCAAGGAGAGGGGCGAGGGGTGTAAGGAGAGGGGGTGTAAGGAGAGGGGGTGTAAGGAGAGGGGGTGTAAGGAGAGGGGGTGTAAGGAGAGGGGTGTAAGGAGGGGGGTGTAAGGAGGGGGGGGGGCGGGAGAACAGGACGCCTGGACCAAGTACTCTCACATGTCATGATCACCTTGACACAACACTCACAAAAGTAATAATCAACCAGATACATAATTATAGTCATTTTGGACTAGGCGTGCGGGTGTGTGTGTGTGTGTGTGTGTGTGTGTGTGTGTGTGTGTGTGTGTGTGTGTGTGTGTGTGTGTGTGGCAGATAAGCCTCCAGACTCCAGGTGTGTGTATATGTGTGTGTGTGTGTGTGTGTGTGTGTGTGTGTGTGTGTGTGTGTGTGTGTGGTGTGGCAGATAAGCCTCCAGGCTCCAGGTGTGTGTGTGTGTGTGTGTGTGTGTGTGTGTGTGTGTGTGTGTGTGTGTGTGTGTGTGTGTGTGTGTGTGTGTGTGTGTGAGTGAGAGATAAAAGGAAGACCATCCTTACAATAAATCCATTACCCTGAGAGCCGACCCCCCCCCCCCCCCCCAAACCACCTGGATATCTAGATATCTGTGATGTCAAGTCATATTACAGTTCCAGTAACTCTACATGTACACTAGCAAATGATCCTTTTTTCGTAAATATAAATTATCCTCAAGTTATAACTTTATAGTAAATATAACTCTTTGGTTAAAAATATAAAAAGTGTATCTGAAAACATTTACTTAGAAGAATTTGTTTTCTGTAAACGGAATTCGCGGGCACACTAAAATAGTTTTCGAATGTCATATTTCACATTATCGTCGATAAAAATCTGTATTAACGTAACCAAGCGTAATGAAACCAAACCTTAACCTAAAGTAACCTTAACCTAACCATTGACAGTAGATAATAGCACAAATTATGTAGTCGTTCCCAATAAACTCCCCTTGAGCGGATCTCCTCTCTGAGGACAGGGTATGATGGGTATAGATGTGTAGCATGAGGGTGTGGGCGTGTTAGTGTGAGGATGTGGGTGTGTTAGGGTGCGGGTGTGTTAGGGTGCAGGTGTGTTAGGGTGCAGGTGTGTTAGGGTGCAGGTGTGTGTGGGCGTGCACATAAACCAGTGGTGTATATACTCCAGCCCCGGGGCCTGGCCACAGCCACACCCTATATTCTCGTGGTTCCGTGGATTGGAAGGTTCTCGTGGATCCGTGGATTGGAAGGTTCTCGTGGATCCGTGGATTGGAAGGTTCTCGTGGATCCGTGGATTGGAAGGTTCTCG
>NC_091241.1:8552463-8602463 GCF_040958095.1 Procambarus clarkii | reverse complement strand
TTATTGTCTCCGGAGAGGCGAGGACCTCCGCCACTCGCTCCCAAGATCACTCTCTCTCTTTCACGCCTTTTCATTATTTTCTTTTTTACACAGGTGGGCGTGTTGACTAGCCACACTAGATAGTGGCGGTCTGAAGATACCAAGTGTGACGGGGGAGCTGTAAGAATATATGGGCGGTGAGGAACAGGTGAGGAAGGTGCTGGGAGAGACACAGGTGAGGAAGGTGCTGGGAGAGACACAGGTGAGGAAGGTGGTGGGAGAGGAACAGGTGAGGAAGGTGGTGGGAGAGACACAGGTGAGGAAGGTGGTGGGAGAGGAACAGGTGAGGAAGGTGGTGGGAGAGGAACAGGTGAGGAAGGTGGTGGGAGAGAGACAGGTGAGAGGGAAAGTGAATGTGCGGGAGAGCTATTATCCCAACAGGGAGAGGTACCGCCACCAGGTTTTATTTATTTACTTATATACAAGAAGGTACATTGGGTTTGTGAGAATACATAGCATAGTATTTACAATCTTGTAAAGCCACTAGTACGCGCAGCGTTTCGGGCAGATGTTGTGTGTATGTTGTGTGTACACACCGCGATGTACACACACGGGCCTGACAGCTGAGTGGACAGCGCTTCAGATTCGTAGTCCTGAGGTTCCGGGTTCGATCCCCGGTGGGGGCGGAAACACATGAGCAGAGTTTCTTTCACCCCGATGCCCCTGTTACCTAAAAGTAAATAGGTACCTGGGAGTTAGACAGCTGCTACTGGCTGCTTCCTGGGGATCTGTAAAAAAATGGGGCCTGCTCGAGGACCGGGCCGCGGGGACGCTAAGCCCCGAAATCATCTCAAGATAATCCTCAAGGTAACTTTACACACCCAAATGTACATCCTGTCCCCTGAAATCCATATCAAGAGGATAACATCAGCGGGATATGCCAGGTTGGCTAACATAAGAACGGCCTTTAGAAACTTGTGTAAGGAATCTTTCAGAACGTTGTATACCACATATGTCAGACCAATCCTGGGGTATGCAGCCCCAGCATGGAGTCCATATCTAGTCAAGGATAAGACTAAACTGAAAAAAGGTACAAAGGTTTGCCAGCAGGCTAGTACTCGAAATGGAGGGTATGAGCTTCGAGGAGAGACTACGGGAATTAGACCTCACGTAACTGTGAGACAAGAGTTACAGGGGGCCATGATCACCACATACAAGATTCTCAGGGGAATTGATAGGGTTATCTTGAGATCTTGAGGTTATCTTGAGATGATTTCGGGGCTTAGTGTCCCCGCAGCCCGGTCCTCAACCAGGCCTCCACCCCCAGGAAGCAGCCCGTGACAGCTGTCTAACTCCCAGGTACCTATTTACTGCTAGGTAACAGGGGCATCTGGGCGAAAGAAATATTTTGCCCATTTGTCTCCGCCTCCACCGGGGATCGAACCCGGAACCTCAGGACTACGAATCCGAAGCGCTGTCCACCCAGCTGTCAGGCGTCAAGGTAGATAAAGACAGACTATTTACACAAGGGGACACACGCACTAGGGGACACAGGTGGAAACTGAGTGCCCAAATGAGCCATAGAGACATTAGAAATAATTTTTTCAGTGGTAGTAGTTTTTTTTCAGTAGTAGACAAATAGAATACATTTACGTCAGGCCCTCCCCAGGTGATCTGTCTCTCCCCCAGGTGTACCTGAGCGGGCCCCCTGGTGCTGATCCCTCACCTGTACACCACAAGCCCACACTTGTTATACTGATAGCCAGTGCCAAAAGTATGATAGCGAGGTGTTGTGTGACCGCCGCTCATGTCCCTATCAGTATTAACCCACCCACTCCTATCTTTCTTCTCTTGAGTGACTTACTCCACTATATCACTGGCAAGCTGCCTAACGACTTGATTTACACATACATACATACATACATACATACATACATACATACATACATACATACATACATACATACATACACACACACACACACATACATACATACATACATACATACATACATACGTCATCAATGACAGCTTGTGGCGTGTGTAGACGGGGGGGGGGGGGGGGGGACACAACCAAGTGTACAAGTATGATTCAAGTACCAGGCATACGTTATTAACATACATCAGGGAGAGTATCGGTGCCAGGACGGAGCCATAGTGAACTCCAACTGTTACCACTTCGTTATTCCCAGGTCTTCCACCTTCACTGTGGCTCTCTGACTCCTGTCTACTAGGTACTCCCTCACTCGGGCCATAATACCGTGGCTCAGGACAAAACCTCGTCACTTATCTTGAGGTTATCTGGAGATGATTTCGGGGCTTAGCGTCCCCGCGACCCGGTCCTCGACCAGGCCTCCTTTTTGTTACACACACCCCAGGAAGCAGCCCGTAGCAGCTGTCTAACTCCCAGGTACCTATTTACTGCTAGGTAACAGGGGGCATAGGGTGAAAGAAACTCTGCCCATTGTTTCTCGCCGGCGCCCGGGATCGAACCCGGGACCACAGGATCACATGCCCAGCGTGCTGCCTGCTCGGCCACCGGCTGTGCGTGTGCGCGTGTGTGGGCGCGCGTTGTCCGGACCGTCCTTAATTCCAACCCCCCCCCCCCTTCCCCCTCACCGTTCACCCCCCCCCCACCCCGTCAACCCCCCACCAGCCCCGTCAACCCCCCACCAGCCCCGTCAACCCCCCACCAGCCCCGTCAACCCCCCACCAGCCCCGTCAACCCCCCACCAGCCCCGTCAACCCCCCACCAGCCCCGTCAACCCCCCACCAGCCCCGTCAACCCCCCCACCAGCCCCGTCAACCCCCCACCAGCCCCGTCAACCCCCCACCAGCCCCGTCAACCCCCCACCAGCCCCGTCAACCCCCCACCAGCCCCGTCAACCCCCCACCAGCCCCGTCAACCCCCCACCAGCCCCGTCAACCCCCACCAGCCCCGTCAACCCCCCACCAACCCCGTCAACCCCCCCACCAGCCCCGTCAACCCCCCCACCAGCCCCGTCAACCCCCCCACCAGCCCCGTCAACCCCCCACCAGCCCCGTCAACCCCCCACCAGCCCCGTCAACCCCCCACCAGCCCCGTCAACCCCCCACCAGCCCCGTCAACCCCCCCACCAGCCCCGTCAACCCCCCTCCTCCCATCCTCCAAATCTTAATGTCAATTCATCTCCCCAATCATCCTGAGATGTTGATGCCAGTGCACGTTGGCGCCATCCTCCCCCTCCCCCCCCCCCCCCCGTAGTATAGAGGCCAGGTTATGCCAGAGTGACCCCCCCCCCCTTCCCCCTCATAATGACCCCATTCTACCCCCCCTTTAAGCATCAGGGGGAGGACGTGACACCTCTGACCTTTCACTCCAGGTCAAAGATGCCGCTGGTCACAGCTGGTGAGATAGCCAGTGTTGGTCCCACATGTCTCCTTCTCTGGAAACACCTGCCTGGCTGACACGTGTTAGGTTCTCAGGTAACACCTGCCTGGCTGACACGTGTTAAGAGGTTCTCAGGGAACACCTGCCTGGCTGACACGTGTTAGGTTCTCAGGTAACACCTGCCTGGCTGACACGTGTTAAGAGGTTCTCAGGGAACACCTGCCTGACTGACACGTGTTAAGAGGTTCTCAGGTAACACCTGCCTGGCTGACACGTGTTAAGAGGTTCTCAGGGAACACCTGCCTGGCTGACACGTGTTAAGAGGTTCTCAGGGAACACCTGCCTGGCTGACACGTGTTAAGAGGTTCTCAGGGAACACCTGCCTGGCTGACACGTGTTAAGAGGTTCTCAGGTAACACCTGCCTGGCTGACACGTGTTAAGAGGTTCTCAGGGAACACCTGCCTGGCTGACACGTGTTAAGAGGTTCTCAGGGAACACCTGCCTGGCTGACACGTGTTAAGAGGTTCTCAGGGAACACCTGCCTGGCTGACACGTGTTAAGAGGTTCTCAGGGAACACCTGCCTGGCTGACACGTGTTAAGAGGTTCTCAGGTAACACCTGCCTGGCTGACACGTGTTAAGAGGTTCTCAGGGAACACCTGCCTGGCTGACACGTGTTAAGAGGTTCTCAGGTAACACCTGCCTGGCTCAAAATACACATCACACTGAGGTCAACATACCTTAACGGACAAATAACATGGTACTATAACCTATCGCGGCTCATTTGGAACAACCACGTTTACTGTGCAAGAGCTGGCAGGTTAGGCTCGGTTAGGTTAGGTTAGGTTAGGTTAGGTTAGGTTAGGTTAGGATAAGTTAGGTTAGGATAAGTTAGGTTAGGATAAGTTAGGTTAGGTTAGGTTAGGTTAGGATAAGTTAGGTTAGGATAAGTTAGGTTAGGATAAGTTAGGTTAGGTTAGGTTAGGTTAGGTTAGGTTAGGATAAGTTAGGTTAGGATAAGTTAGGTTAGGATAAGTTAGGTTAGGATAAGTTAGGTTAGGTTAGGTTAGGATAAGTTAGGTTAGGATAAGTTAGGTTAGGATAAGTTAGGTTATGTTAGGTTAGGTTAGGTTAGGTTAGGTTAGGTATGGCAGCGCTGAAACTTTCTAGCCAGGCAAAACTTTCAGAATGCTTCATTGTTTTATTAATAAGTCACCTAATACATCATTATTATTATTTTTTGTACTCAATTACAAAAAAAAGATGGTACGGTGGATTTGTTTGCAAATTCTCGCGGAACTTTGGACATGGCTCAAAATCACAGCTATATAGGGACCTTAATATCTTATGCCTCTGTTCACCTAGCAGTAAAATAGGTACCCGGGAGCTAGGCAACTGATATGGGGGTTGCATCCTGGGGGGAAGGGGGGTCTGTAGGGGGTCGTGGCTCCTGGGAGGGGAGGGAGGGGGGGCAACTGGATTAGCCTAAATACAGGAATTACTTACTACCTAACCACCCACGTCCATCTCAAACACTTCCCTGCCCCACTTGACGGCACCCCCTTCCCCCAGGACGCCCCTCCCCCCCCCACCTGCACCCCTCCTCCAAGACCCCTCCCCCCCACCTCCAACCATTCAGGTCAACAAGATGACAGCCGCAATGCAGAACCGATCTCCTTAATTACCTAACATGCCTTCGTGTCACGCGTGAAGCAGGGGAAACGGGGAGGGAGAGACCATCCGAACTCTGTCGCACTGGTGTCTTCCCTCCCTCCCTCCCTCCCATGGCTGCCCTCCCACCGGCCGACCGGCTCCCTTCGCTCGGCCGACCGGCTCCCTTCGCTCGGCCGACCGGCTCCCTTCGCTCGGCCGACCGGCTCCCTAACTACTAACCAACACTTTTATCCTAACTCCTGGAAAGACAACTGGCAGTGTTGTAGTGGATGACGGTACAGACAGACGCACACACACACACTCAGGGGTCACACAAGGGCTCAGGTACTTTACCTTGAACAGTTATTGTGTGTTTACCGTTCTAATGATTGTCAGCGTCCCATTTTCTGTTCATGTTACCCTGTTGATGTGTGCCGTTGGTGTTAATGTTGCAGTTATGTTCACTCTCAACTTATTATCACCTTTCAGATATCCGTAGTTGTGTTCCACTTATCTCCTCCTTCCCTTTTCCATGAACAAATCCACAAGGGCCGTGACGAGGATTCGAACCTGCGTCCGGGAGCATCCCAGACACTGCCTTAATCGACTGAGCTACGACAGGGATCTACGACTTTCCATCTTCATTATCTAACACTTGTGGGGGTTGAACTCTAACAGCCATTTGTTTGCCCTTCCTGGAGTTTGTCAAGGTGCACCTGTAACTTTGTGCAGTCATCCTCCATGTTAACATTCTTCATTACTTTTACATCATGTGTAAAACTGTCCATACACGAGCTCACTCCCCCCCCCCCCCTGGGCCAGGTCAGTCGACACCACAATTAAACACAGCAATGGTCCCAAGACCAAGACTTGGGGGGACTAATTCATATTTTTTTCTGTTCGACATCTCTCTTACTGCGACCCTTTGTTTTCTATCCTTCAGGTACTCCCTTACTCAGTTAATTGTCTTCTTAGTTACCTTGAGGTGCTTCCGGGGCTTAGCGTCCCCGCGGCCCGGTCGTCGACCAGGCCTCCTGGTTGCTGGACTGATCAACCAGGCTGATTCAACCTGGTTGTTACCCCAGCCTGCTTCTCCATCTTGTCCACCTCAAGCCTTTCATGAGGAATACTAGCTTTTATGTTTACAATCTAGGAGGATACAGCTTGTAAACTGTAACACGAGTGAAAAGTTGTTTACTGTTACACACACAAATCCCAATAACGTGATGCATGAAATGAACAAATGACGCCTCGTCACGGCCCTTGTGGATTTGTTCATTGTCTACTCTTGTACCTACCCGGGGGGGGGGAGGGAGGGAGGGAGGAGAGAGAGTGAGAGAGAGAGAGAGAGAGAGAGAGAGAGAGAGAGAGAGAGAGAGAGAGAGAGAGAGAGAGAGAGAGAGGAGAGAGAGAGAGAGAGAGAGAGAGAGAGAGAGAGAGAGAGAGGCAGTTTTTTTTTTTTTTATTATTATTATTTTCTACCACAGACGTGGCCAGACATTTACAATGCTAACCAGCATATATACATTTTCTTCTGTCCTCCATGGACAGGGTTAGAGAAGTGTTAAACATACAGTTCAAGGGTTTATTGAACACTCAACCACAGAAGGTGATTCGGTGCTTTTAAAATGCTAAGCTAACCTACATACGTAAATACATAGATACACAGATTTACGTATGCCCTACATAAAGTATTAGATGTGTCTTTTACATAGTGTGGAGGGTGAGCGTGAGGTGACCCAGTTCGACCCGAGGGCTTGACCCAACGAGGGGAAAGCTCCTTACTGTACTAAGTCGACCTGACCTAGTTTACTGCCTGTATGCCCAAACACTTCCCCGCTCCTGCCTTCACTACTCTCCCTGGCCCCCCCCCCCCACTTCACCACTGCTCCACACTCTTCCTTGTCATCACTTCTCTCCTCCTCACAGCTCCGCCTGGCCCTCTCTCTCAACGCCTCACCACTAACCCACATCTCGCACAGTTTCCCAACATGGTACAGCCATGATGGCCGGCTTATGAACAGGTTCCTCAGCGTTACTACACTAACTTGTCAACATTCTCTCTCTCCACTCTTCTTGCTCGTATTTCCGGGTACCAGGATAACACACACACACACACACACACGCACGCACACACACACACACACACACACACACACACACACACACACACGCGCGAACACACACACACACGCGCGCGCGAACACACACACACACACACACACACACAGTGGGCAGTGGGAGGAAGAACTTAGAGGAAAAACAGTGCAAGGTATGATGAACCAAGTCATATTGAAATGCAAGGAGGCTGAAGATAGATTTATTCCAACAATAAAGGAAAAAAGCAGGAGGGAATATAATAACCCATGGTTTAATAGACAGTGTCAGGAAGCAAAGGTGAGAAGCAGGAGGGAGTGGAGGGAGTGGAGGAAGTACAGAAGACAAAGGACAGAGGACAACAGGATTAGATGTAACAGAGCTAGGAATGATTACATTAACATAAGACGAGTGTCGGAAAGAAATTATGAGAATGATATTGCAGTCAAAGCGAAAAAGCAACCAAAATTACTACATAGCCATATAAGAAGGAAGATGTCGGTAAATGACCAAGTGACAAGACTGAGGAAAACAGAAGGGGCATATACAGAAAGCGACAAGGAAATCTGCGAGGTACTGAATGCAAAATTCCATGGAGTGTTCACAACCGAGCCTGAGCAGCTCCCTTTGTTAGAAGAGATTACCCAAGATGAAAGACTATCAGATATAGAGGTGACAGCAGAGGATGTAATGAAACAGTTGACAACACTGGATGCAAATAAAGCTGTTGGACCAGACAAAGTATCACCGTGGATACTTAAAGAGGCAGCGCAGGCTCTCAGCGTGCCTCTGGCAATGATCTTTAATGAGTCACTTATGTCGGGAGAATTGCCCAGTTGCTGGAAGGAGGCAAATGTCGTACCGATTTTCAAAAAAGGTGATAGGGAGGAGGCACTTAACTACAGACCCGTATCACTGACAAGCATCCCCTGCAAAATACTTGAAAGAATAATTAGGCTAAGACTTGTTGAACACCTGGAGAGCATTGGGTTTGTAAACAAGCACCAACATGGGTTCTGGACAGGGAAATCATGCCTAACAAACCTTTTAGAATTCTATGATAAAGTAACAAGGATAAGGCAGGACAGAGAAGGCTGGGCAGACTGCATATTTCTTGACTGCCAAAAGGCCTTTGATACGGTACCGCACATGAGACTGCTATACAAACTTGAGAGGCAGGCAGGAGTAAGCGGAAAGGCCCTAGTATGGGTGAAGAACTACCTAACAGGAAGGAGCCAGAGGGTAATGGTAAGGGGCGAAAAGTCGGACTGGCGAACAGTAACAAGTGGAGTACCTCAAGGATCGGTGCTGGGACCAATCCTCTTTCTAATTTACGTAAATGATATGTTTACAGGAGTGGAATCATACATGTCAATGTTTGCAGATGACGCAAAATTAATGAGAAGAGTTGTGACAGACGAGGATTGTAGGATCCTCCAAGAGGACTTAAACAAGCTGCAGAGATGGTCAGGGAAATGGCTACTGGAGTTTAACACCAGTAAATGTAAAGTTATGGAAATGGGATCAGGTGACAGAAGACCAAAGGGACAGTACACAATGAAGGGGAACAGCCTACCTGTAACGATTCGAGAAAGAGACCTGGGAGTGGATGTGACACCTAATCTAACTCCTGAGGCACATATAAATAGGATAACGACAGCAGCGTACTCTACACTGGCGAAAATTAGAACTTCATTCAGAAACCTAAATGAGGAAGCTTTTAGGGCACTTTACACTGCCTACGTGAGACCCGTCTTAGAGTATGCCGCGCCATCATGGAGCCCCCACCTGAAGAAACACATAAAGAAACTGGAGAAGGTTCAGAGGTTTGCGACGAGGCTTGTCCCAGAGTTACGAGGGATGGGATATGAAGAGCGGCTGAAGGAACTGAACCTAACGACACTAGAGAAAAGAAGGGAGAGAGGAGATATGATAGGGACATATAAAATACTCAGGGGAATTGATAAAGTGGAAATAGATGAAATGTTCACACGTAATAATAACAGAACGAGGGGACATGGGTGGAAACTGGAAACTCAGATGAGTCACAGAGATGTTAGGAAGTTTTCTTTAGCGTGAGAGTAGTAGAAAAATGGAATGCACTTGGGGAACAGGTTGTGGAAGCAAATACTATTCATACTTTTAAAACTAGGTATGATAGGGAAATGGGACAGGAGTCATTGCTGTAAACAACCGATAGCTAGAAAGGCGGGATCCAAGAGTCAATGCTCGATCCTGCAAGCACATATAGGTGAGTACATATAGGTGAGTACACACACACAGTCGTCCTGTACACCTGTTGACTGACGGTTGAGAGGCGGGATCAAAGAGCCAGAGCTCAACCCCCGCAAGCACAATTAGGTGAGTACACACTAGGGCGCCTGGTGGCTGAGTGGACAGCACTCAGGACTCGTAATCCTGGGGACCGGGGTTCAATCCCCGGCGATGGCAGAAAACAAATGAGTTTCTTTCACCCTGATGCCTCTGTTACCTAGCAGTAAATAGGTACCTGGGCGTTCGACAGCTGTTACGGGCTGCTTCCTTGGGGAGGGGGGGGGGGAATGATCGTTGATTGATTGACAGTTGAGAGGCGGGCCCAAAGAGCAGAGCTCAACTAGGTGAGTACACACTCACTCACTCACTCACTCACTCACACACACACACACACACACACACACACACACACACACACACACACACACACACACACACACTCACACACTCACACACTCACACACACACACACACACACACTCACACACACACACACTCACACACACACACACACACACACACACACACACACACACACACACACACACACACACACACACGCACGGAGTGTCGAGCAACGGAACACAGATGGAAACAGAGTACCCATGCAAATGAGCCAGAGAGACATCAGAAAGAACTCTTTCAGTGTCAGAGAATTATTAACCTCTGGCACATAAACAGAATGCATTAGGCAGTGATGTGGTGGAGGCTGACTCCATACACAGTTTTAAAAGTAGATATGATAGAGCCCAGTAGGCTCAGGAATCTGTACACCTGTTGATTGCCAGTTGAGAGGCGGGACCAAAGACCCAGAGTTCAACCCCTGCAAGCACAACTAGGTGAGTACGTGTCATCCCCTCCCCCCCCCGTCCACGCTGTTGAGGAACACATGTAAACACTACCACGCGTCACTCACCACGCTGTTGTGGAGCACATGTAAACACTACCACGTGTCACTCACCACGCTGTGGTGGAGCACATGTAAACACTACCACGTGTCACTCACCACGCTGTTGTGGAGCACATGTAAACATTATACCACGTGTCACTCACCACACGCTGCTGGAGAACCAGTAACTCCCTGGGTACAACAGGAAGTGTATTGAGCGCGGCGACAGGAATATCAATGGAGGGACAACAATGAGCTGTGTTTGTAAACAAAGAGAGGTGTTTGTAAACAATGAGCTGTGAGCCGGCTGTGTGTCAACACCGGGCCACCGGGAAGGGCTGGCCCTTCTCAGTTACTAATTCGGATATTTCTTAGAATTGTGCTGCCATCGGGCTGATGAGCAATAACAGCACTTCCTGCCCTCCCTGTAGCTGTATCTCTCCACCGCCGCCTGCAGGTCAGTGGATGATTGGCCGGTAGCTGTGGCAGTGTGGTAGAGACGGTAGGTGTGGTAGTGTGGTAGAGACGGTGGTTGTGGTAGTGTGGTAGAGACGGTGGTTGTGGTAGTGTGGTAGAAACGGTGGGTGTGGTACAAGTGACGTCATCAGTAAGTGTAACAACAGCTGAGGGGCTACACACAGAGATATTAGAAAGAACTTTTTTAGTGTCAGAGTGGTTGACAAATGGAATGCATTAGGAAGTGATGTGGTGGAGGCTGACTCCATACACAGTTTCAAATGTAGCTATGACAGAGACCGATAGGCTCAGGAATCTGTACATCTGTTGATTGACGGTTGAGAGGCGGGACCAAAGAGCCAGAGCTCAACCCCCGCAAACACAACTAGGTGAGTACAACTAGGTGAGTACACACACACACACACACACACACACAAGAGTCACGGCAGCTTTGGGAACGGGGAAAGGAGGAGAGGGCCATGTGGAATGGCAGAGGGTGATGGGTAAATACGAAAAGACACAGGAGAGAGAAATGAAGAGTGGAATGGGGCAGTATATTGGACGTGTTGCGGCAGTTTGTGACATCCACCTTCCCCGTCATCACACACACACAACCATAGTAAACTCGTGTGCCTGCGTGTGCGTGTGCGTGTGAAAGGGGAGGTGGTGGGCAGGGAAAGTGTTGTGGAGTACAAGCCCCCATCTCTTCCCCCCCCCCCACCCTCTAGATACTTTCTCTCCCGCATGGTATAACCAACAACCACATCACTGTAAACTCCACCACTGTTTACCAATTAACCACAACAACAACAACCTACCACAAATTCCCACCACAACAAACCCCCACTACCACAACCACCACAACAAACCCCCACTACCACAACCACCACAATCCTTGTAGAAAAATCCACAAAACAACTCTACCACAATAAGGAAAATGAGACTTCAAAATTAAGACACCTATATGAGTGGAGATCATTCCAAGGCCAACAGCGGAGGCACACGTAAACGCAGTAACATCGGCGGCATCTGAGACGCTGACAAACATTACAACGGCATTTAAAAGCCTAAATAGCGACTCTTATAAAGCCTAAAATAATAAACATTAGCCTATCTTAGACAAATACTGGAATATGTAGCACAGGCCTGGCATTCGCACCTTGTAAAGTCCGAAACTGAAATTGAAAACTGAAATTGAAAACTGAAATTGAAAACTTCCAATATATACGGAACTAAATCTCTCAACCCTAGAGAAGAGAAGAAACAGATGACATGATCACAACATGCAAGATATCGATTTGAAGAGGCAAGGCGGAAAAAAGACAGCTTTTATAAATTGAGTAAAAGTAGAAGAGGCCACAAGTGGAAGCTGGACATAAATGAGTTGAAGAAATGTATGGAAATAGTGGTTTGCTTAGCTAAATGAACTGTGGGGTTCAGTCCCCTGAGCCCATTATGTGCCTCTGTAACCCTTTCCACTACCGCCCACAAGATGGGTATGGGGTGCATAATAAATGAACTAAACTAAAACTAATAGTGGAAATACAGTAAGGGTGGTCAACACGTTCATTACACTCAGAGAATCTCAATTATATCGCAAGAGCCACAACAAGTCTAGCAGGCGAAGCAGAAGAGCTAGACCTTACTTCTCCACGGTCACTGTTAGGTAAACACCAGTACCCTACAACAACAAAGGTCCCCCCCCCCACTATAACTGGCGTAGTGTGTGTAGACTAACAATAGCTAAGAGTGAGTACCCAGAGAGAGAGATCATTATACTGGTAAACAATAGCACTAGAGAGAGACTAACAATAGTGCCACCACCACTAGGGAGCCGGTCGGCCGAGCGGACAGCACGCTGGACTTGTGATCCTGTGGTCCTGGGTTCGAGCCCAGACGCCGGCGAGAAACATTGAGCAGTTTCTTTCACCCTACGCCCCTGTTACCTAGCAGTAAAATAGGTACCTGGGTGTTAGTCAGCTGTCACGGGGCTACTTCCTGGGGGTGGAGGCCTGGTCGAGGACCGGGCCGCGGGGATACTAAAAGCCCCGAAATCATCTCAATATAACCTCAAGATAACCACCTTCCTCGCCCCATAACAACCCAGCTGGAACCAGAGGAATGGCCAGGAGACGAGCAGCGTCACTCACTCTGCCTGAGCCCGCCAAACACACACCGAAACTACGACGTTGCTACAACGTTCGAACAAGTTTCTAACACCACCAACCCAGTCATAACAACCAATATAGCAAGTTGTAACAACGTTCTAATGCGTTATAAACACGTTAAGCCAAGATGTAACAACTTTATTACAAGTTGTAACAAGCGGAAAATAGAGACAGTTACGGTTTGTATTTCCAGGGAGGGAACGACAGTGGCTATCTTGAGGTTATCTTGAGATGATTTCGGGGCTTTAGTGTCCCTGCGGCCCGGTCCTCGACCAGGCCTCCACCCCAAGGAAGCAGCCCGTGACAGCTGACTAACACCTAGGTACCTATTTTACTGCTAGGTAACAGGGGCATAGGGTGAAAGAAACTGTGCTCATTGTTTCTCTCCGGCGCCTGGGATCGAACCCGGGACCACAGGATCACAAGTCCAGCGTGCTGTCCGCTCGGCCGACCGGCTCCCCTGGCAGCGAGCCCTTCTGCTTTCTACCCCTGGCATCGTTGCTGGCTTTAGTGCTTACACGACCAACACCTGGGGCACAGGGAAGGATCTCCTGCACTCTCTGACACATTCCGCCTCCCTCTCTCCCTCACCATGAGGTGACCTCACCCCCAACCTCAGGCGTTGCCGCGTTTCACCTCTTCTTGTTGGTGCCCCAACCCCCATAACCCCTGCCTATCCCCCCAACACACACGCCTCCCCATATCACCTTCTCTCCTCCCCCACACAGTACTTCACTGCCTCCCCCACCACATCTCCCGCCCCCCCCCCCACCCCACACACAGTTACAGCACTGCTCCTGTGCCAGGTAAGTCCACTACGGGCTCACCACAGCTCGTGCTACTTGGATCTTTTGGAATCTACAAACAAGCATAGGAAATATTGCCGGAACAACCGTGGACATCTTCAAGAGGAAACTAGATTTATTCCTCCAAGGAGTGCCGGACCATCCGGGCTGTGATGGGTATGTGGGCCTGCGGGCCGCTCCAAGCAACAGCCTGGTGGACCAAACTCTCACAAGTCAAGCCTGGCCTCGGGCCGGGCTTGGGGAGTAGAAGAACTCCCAGAACCCCATCAACCAGGTATATGTGGGCCTGCGGGCCGCTCCAAGCAACAGCCTGGTGGACCAAACTCTCACAAGTCAAGCCTGGCCTCGGGCCGGGCTTGGGGAGTAGAAGAACTCCCAGAACCCCATCAACCAGTTATCAACCAGGTATCAACCAGGTATCAACCCCCACCACATCCGCCAGAACGTTGTTGGTAGAGAGAAGTAGAGGCCATCACCCTGCAGGACAGAGCACATGCGCCACAAGGCAGTAGTCACATGTCTGGAGGACTGGGATCAACACGGCGCCCCGGCATCTTAACATACAACAACGTACATGCTTAACGTGTTAACGTACATACACAAACTATCCTCACCGTGACAATGACTCCTGGAATCAAGCCTGGTTTCACATCCAAGCCACACGTCAGAAAATGAAGAAACGACGACCTTATCTTGAGGTTATCTTGAGATGATTTGTCCCCGCGGCCCGGTCCTCGACCAGGCTTCCACCCCCAGGAAGCAGCCCGTGACAGCTGACTAACACGTACCTTAAGCATGTGCGTAAGTGACACACATTGATTCTGTCCCTTAGAGTCATATGATGTCTTCACCCACGTTTACCTTGTGTTTACCCTGTGGAGCTTCCGGGAATCAATGGCCCCGCGGCCCGGTCTCCGACCAGGCCTCCCGGTTGGTCATCTGCTCAACAAGGCTGTTGGACGCGGGTGCTCGCAGCCTGATGTATGTATCACGGCCTAGTTTATCATATATTCTTTGGAGGTGCTTTTCGAGGTCTCTCTTGAACACTATGAGGGGTCGGCCAGTAATGTGTAGTGGAAGTGTTGAACAGTCTCGGGCCTCTGATGTTGATAGAGTTCTCTCTCAGAGTACCTGTTGCACCTCTGCTCTTCAACTGCACATCCTGCCATGTCTTCTGGTCTCTGTGGTGTTATTTCTGTGTGCAGGTTTGGGACCAGCCCCTCTACTATCTTCCACGTGTAGATTATTATGTATCTCTCCCGCCTGCGCTCAAGAGAATACAGATTTAAAACTTTTAATCGGTCCCAATAATTAAGATCATTTAAATAGTGGTTTCTAGCAGTAAAGGATCTTTGCACGCTCTCCAGGTCAGTAATTTATCCGGCTCTGAATGGGGCTGTCATTGTGCAACAATACTCCACCCTAGAGAGCACTAGTGTCTTAAAAGTATCATTATTAGTATGGCGACCCTTGTTTGGAAGGTCCTTCTTATCCAACCTGTCATTTTTCTTACAGTTGTGACAGCTACTTTATGGTGTTCTGTAAAGGTAAGGTTTTCTGACATGATTACAACAAGATCCTTTACATTGCTCTTTCGTTTAATAGTGTGATTTGATTCAGTTTTATACATGGTTTCCATTTTTTAAATTTAATTTTTTTGCCATAAGTCACACGTTAGTGTGACTTATTTTCCACGTTGACAAGCATGAGTGTAAACACCCCAATATACCCTAACTGCCGACCATAGTCATGCCCGCTCCTACATTTACACTTTCACTGGAGTCCATCATTCACTTATCAACCATTTCCAGTTCCCTTTAAAGTTACAAAACTGGGAGTAATTAATTCCCATTTTCTTCTATACAGACGCGCGCGCACACCCTCATACACTCACAGGAAGTACCAATAACTACTTAACTCTTGAATTATTTCAACATGATACTAACCAGTTGGGTACAAAAAACAACAAAGTAACAACTCAAGTAAATATTTAAAGCAATATACTATAAGTATGTTGGTTAGTAACTACTTGTTATCTTGAGGTTATCTTGAGATGATTTCGGGGCTTTAGTGTCCCCGCGGCCCGGTCCTCGACCAGGCCTCCACCCCCAGGAAGCAGCCCGTTACAGCTGACTAACTCCCAGGTACCTATTTACTGCTAGGTAACAGGGGCATTCAGGGTGAAAGAAACTTTGCCCATTTGTTTCTGCCTCGTGCGGGAATCGAACCCGCGCCACAGAATTACGAGTCCTGCGCGCTATCCACCAGGCTACGAGGCCCTCATACTTGACATAACCACGTATATGGCCCTTACTAGACCATGGCAACATGGGGTTACAGCCCATATTTACCCAGGACAACATGAGGTATGGCCACGTGGTGTAGTATGGCCACATCCCTCACTCCAACACAAACGTGGCCACATAGGACAGTGTGGCCACGTGGTGTAGTATGGCCACATCCCTCACTCCAACACAAACGTGGCCACATAGGACAGTGTGGCCACGTGTAGTATGGCCACATCCCTCACTCCAACACAAACGTGGCCACATAGGACAGTGTGGCCACGTGGTGTAGTATGGCCACATCCCTCACTCCAACACAAACGTGGCCACATAGGACAGTGTGGCCACGTGGTGTAGTATGGCCACATCCCTCACTCCAACACAAACGTGGCCACATAGGACAGTGTGGCCACGTGGTGTAGTATGGCCACATCCCTCACTCCAACACAAACGTGGCCACATAGGACAGTGTGGCCACGTGGTGTAGTATGGCCACATCCCTCACTCCAACACAAACGTGGCCACATAGGACAGTGTGGCCACGTGGTGTAGTATGGCCACATCCCTCACTCCAACACAAACGTGGCCACATAGGACAGTGTGGCCACGTGGTGTAGTATGGCCACATCCCTCACTCCAACACAAACGTGGCCACATAGGACAGTGTGGCCACGTGGTGTAGTATGGCCACATCCCTCACTCCAACACAAACGTGGCCACATAGGACAGTGTGGCCACGTGGTGTAGTATGGCCACATCCCTCACTCCAACACAAACGTGGCCACATAGGACAGTGTGGCCACGTGGTGTAGTATGGCCACATCCCTCACTCCAACACAAACGTGGCCACATAGGACAGTGTGGCCACGTGGTGTAGTATGGCCACATCCCTCACTCCAACACAAACGTGGCCACATAGGACAGTGTGGCCACGTGGTGTAGTATGGCCACATCCCTCACTCCAACACAAACGTGGCCACATAGGACAGTGTGGCCACGTGGTGTAGTATGGCCACATTCCTGACTCCAACACAAACGTGGCCACATAGGACAGTGTGGCCACGTGGTGTAGTATGGCCACATTCCTGACTCCAACACAAACGTGGCCACATAGGACAGTGTGGCCACGTGGTGTAGTATGGCCACATTCCTGACTCCAACACAAACGTGGCCACATAGGACAGTGTGGCCACGTGGTGTAGTATGGCCACATCCCTCACTCCAACACAAACGTGGCCACATAGGACAGTGTGGCCACGTGGTGTAGTATGGCCACATCCCTCACTCCAACACAAACGTGGCCACATAGGACAGTGTGGCCACGTGGTGTAGTATGGCCACATCCCTCACTCCAACACTAACGTGGCCACATAGGACAGTGTGGCCAAAGGAGTAGGGATGGGTCAGTTTTTTTTTTTTTTTAATTATTATTATTTTCTACCACAGACGTGGCCACACATTTACAATGCTAACCAGCATATATGGGAGGAGGAGGAGGAGGAGGAGGAAGAGGTCAACCACCGCGAAAGGTCAAGAAAGAGACCTGGGGCCAGATTCACGAAGCTGTTACGCAAGCACTTACGAACGTGTACATCTTTCCTCAATCTTTGACGGCTTTGGTTACATTTATTAAACAGTTTACAAGCATGAAAACTTGCCAATCAACTGTTGTTATTGTTATAAACAGCCTCCTGGTGCTTCGGAGCTCATTAACTGTTTAACAATTGGAAACAAAGCCGCCAAAGATTGAGAAAAGATGTACAGGTTCGTAAGTGCTTGCGTAAGTGCTTTCGTGAATCTGACCCCGGTCCACCCACAAAATACGATACCTTGAGGTGCTTCCGGGGCTTAGTGTCCCCGCGGCCCGGTCGTCGACCAGGCCTCCTGGTTGCTGGACTGATCAACCAGGCTGTTAGACGCGGCTGCTCGCAGCCTGACGTATGAGTCACAGCCTGGTTGATCAGGTATCCTTTGGAGGTGCTTATCCAGTTCTCTCTTGAACACTGTGAGGGGTTTGCCAGTTATGCCCCTTATGACTTATGCCCCTTATGACGATGCAATAATATACACTCAAACCCACTTGAAGGAATGACTTATTCACATAAAAAAGAACCAGGTACCCTATTTAACTGTTTGTGTTGAGTGGGTGAAGATAATGCGATAAAGTGACTCACCTGCGGATGTCATGAGGTCAATAAGGTGATTAAGGGAAGGTGAGAGGTCACGCTCCTCATCGCTGGCCAGGCTGTAGTCGAGGGCTCGGTACAGCAGGACCCCAAGCTCCGACACCAGCTGTGGGAACACCAGAGAGGAACACTGTCTTAACACGTCATTACTACATTAACACTATTAGCACTCATCATCTCGCCGCCTCCTCCATGCATCATATTTCCTGGGTCCACCTGCAGCGCGCGCGTGCGTGTGTGTGTGTGTGTGTGTGTGTGTGTGTGTGTGTGTGTGTGTGTGTGTGTGTGTGTGTGTGTGTGTGTGTGTCCGTCCAAGGCTGGAGGTCGGACACTTGGGACTCGCCAAACTTTACAATATGACACATGAGTGGGATTGGAGAATCATAGGCCAGTCGGGATCGGCCCCAGTGCCTCCCTTTCAAGAAATATCCGCTTCTATATCGACCCCCTTCCCTATCCTTTTCATGATCTGAAATAATGGATTTATTTTTCCAGCACATTTGTATAGCAGTTTTTCAGCCTTTCGTGATAAATTTTCTGAAACGGAGAGGGGAAAGTGAGAGGGAGGGAGAGGGAAAGGAGAGGGAGGGAGAGGGAAAGGAGAGGGGGGAAGAGGGAGAGGGGAGAGGGGGGAAGAGGGAGAGGGGAGGAGGGGTAACTGGGGGGAGGAGGAATGGTAGGGGTGGGAGAGGGGCAAGAGGAAGGGGAACCTAGAGGGTGGAGACCCGGGCACCACCGGGTACCCCATCCAGTACAACATTTACTGACCACCACCGTGGAGAGTGTGGTAATAACATGTCAGGGTTGAACAGTACAGGTCCAAGAGGGAGGAGGAAGATGAACAAGAACAGAGGAAGGTGAGAAACACAATAACACTAACAAATGTAAGAACATGAACAAGGAGAACAAACATCCAGTTGAACACGTTGGGCAATTTGATGTCAATTACTGGATCTCACACGATAACATCCAGGAGGCCTGGTCGACGACCGGGCCGCGGGGACGCTAAGCCCCGGAAGCACCTCAAGGTAGGTCATCCCGGCCTCCTTATAGAACGTCGCATTTTGACGTATACTCCACCTAGGGCCACAAATCGTCGTGCTGGAACATGGCAGCGGCTCCCGAAATTTACATACTGTCCCATTTTCTGTTGTGGGTCCTCTGGCAGGTTAGGATAAGGGGGCACTTTAGTACGACAGCACTTTCCCGACAGACGTTGGGAAAGCTTAGGACAGGCTGGTTAGTGAGAGAAAAGTGGCAGCAGTTAGATAATCGTGCCATTAGCCAATGAGCGCCTAGTTATTATTCTATTGGCATAGCCAATTAGCGCAGCGAACCACCCAGCCATCAAAGACTGTCCAGGTAATGGCACCTACAGATCTTAATGGCATATGTTTATTATTATTTTTTTGCTTGTTGAATTTGCTAAGGTTGAGCTTCAGCTCCTGTTCCCCCGAGTCTGTATCTGTAGGTGTGATCTGATGCCAATAATCCGATGAGTTAGCCTGAACATTTGCTCGTAAAGAATTGATCACTATCTTGGATTGCACAGCCCCGCTCCTGTGCCAGCTACAAGTCCACTACGGGCTCACCATAGCCAGTGCTTCTTGGAACTTTTTGTTCCCAGTAGCGAATCTTAAACATTACCATCATCTTGGATTGTCTCTGAGCAATCGCGGGACAGGTTTGGAGCGCGTAATAAATGACTTAACTGTTGCCTCGTCTCATATCAACTGATGAAACTGTGTATGGAGCAAGTGTGTCCTCCGTCACCTTGTTATTCACTAAGTGTTCAACACTGCCCAACTAGTTCTCGCACTTGCTTATAGTCAATATTGGCTTATTAAATAAGTGCATATGTGACACACTAATTTATTGTGAATATTTTAGTTTACCTTGAAAAGCTTCATAGAAAACACCGACCTTACCTAACCTTCTTAGTATGTTAAGATAAGCATCTTATTGCTTCTTAATTACAATTATTACTTAACCTATTATAGGTATAGGTTAAGTAATAATTGTAGTTATTATACCTATATAATTATAGGTATATACCTAATATAGGTATAGGTTAAGTAATAATTATAATTAAGAAGCAATAAGATGCTTATCTTAACATACTAAGAAGGTTAGGTGAGGTCGGTGTTTTCTATGAAGCTTTTCAAGGTAAACTAAAATATTCACAATAAATTAGTATGTCACATATGCACTTATTTAATAAGCCAATATTGACTATACACAAGTGCGAGAACGGGTTGCACTGCCACACACTAACCTCTCCTCTTACACACAACGTCACATTTCGCTCGTATGAGTTACTTCAGGCCAAGAATTCTCGTACTAGAAACTGGAAGCGGCTGGTGAAAATGACGTACTGCCCCGTTTTCTGTTTTGAGTTCTCTGGTAGGTTAGGAGAGGACACTTTAAATTGTCCGTTTTCTTGACGATGGGAAATTTTAGGAGGATGGGCTGGACAGACAGACAGACAGACAGACACACACACACACACACACACACACACACGCGCGCGCGCGCACACGCACACACGCACGAACAGGCACACAGGCTTCCCCGCATCCCTGTAGTACGTCTCGGTCTCTAGTGGGTCCTGTAGCACAGTGGTTCTTGGCACACACAATCCACGGATTTGAGTTTAATCCCCTGATGCCTAACTCCCGCGTGCCTACTACTTACCGCTAGGTGAACAGATGTATCAGATGGAAGGAAACACGTTTTAACGTCTTTGTCATGTCCGAGAATGTAACCCGGGCCCCAGCATCTGGTCCCTGACATCAGAGAGCGTGCAGAAAGTGTCGGGATGTTCTTCACGATCAAGATGATATATATCAAGATATCTCTCTTCCGAGAAGACGGAAGGCTATGAAAAAAGTCAAATCCAGAAGACAGAGTAAAGAGGATCTGTGAAACCGAGAGGAATCAATATTATTCCTTCTATGTAAATTCCTTAACACATCATCTAGCACCGGGCCCTTGCGCAAGGGTGAGGCTAAGACGTGAGTGTAATACTAAGGTCACACTAGCACGGTGTCTTCAGTGAACCCCTCACTCAACACACTCAACATCCACCACACAAATGATCTCCTCATCAACGTATATAATACTTCACAGAACATATATTACTTACTATACTGTATGTCAACATTTAACACTAAACTCCTGTCATAACTTTAACCGAATGTAGACGGAAATGTTTATACTCATAACACCGTTCTTATTCAATTTTGGCAGGAAGCTCCGCCATTGTTAACGGAGCCCAGCGGGTTTTCTTCCTATTGGGGAGTGTTGTACATGCTGCTATGGCGGTGTGTCCACTCACAGGATGAGTGGCGCTGCCCAATACTGTCACTATGGCGGTGTGTCCACTCACAGGATGAGTGGCGCTGCCCAATACTGTCACTATGGCGGTGTGTCCACTCACAGGATGAGTGGCGCTGCCCAATACTGTCACTATGGCGGTGTGTCCACTCACAGGATGAGTGGCGCTGCCCAATACTGTCACTATGGCGGTGTGTCCACTCACAGGATGAGTGGCGCTGCCCAATACTGTCACTATGGCGGTGTGTCCACTCACAGGATGAGTGACGCTGCCCAATACTGTCACTATGGCGGTGTGTCCACTCACAGGATGAGTGGCGCTGCCCAATACTGTCACTATGGCGGTGTGTTCACTCACAGGATGAGTGGCGCTGCCCAATACTGTCACTATGGCGGTGTGTCCACTCACAGGATGAGTGGCGCTGCCCAATACTGTCACTATGGCGGTGTGTCCACTCACAGGATGAGTGGCGCTGCCCAATACTGTCACTATGGCGGTGTGTCCACTCACAGGATGAGTGGCGCTGCCCAATAAACTCGCCCCTCGGGGCAAAATTTAAAAAAAACACAATCGACTTAAGAATGGTCCAGGACGGACCGAAACGTTGTCGTCCCTTCACCTTGTAGTGTGTGATCTGGTCAAAAAAATGAAAGAAATTTTTTTTAACGGAGCCTTACGCATGCGCGCCCCAGCTGCTGCCTGGAGGGCGCCATTCTCACGTGCCTTCAGCAACAGTTGTCAACACATATCCAAGCAACGGACACCGATCCTTCTCTCTCATCAATGTATCGAGTCTTTTGCCATATGAGAAAAAATGAATTTACATTTCTTACACTATAGTGTTTATATTAAGTATATTAACTATAGTATCTATAACAACTATAGTACTTATAATGACTATAGTACCTATAATAATTAGTGTATAGTAACTATAGCAATTATAGTATAGTAACTAAAGTACTTAAAATAAGTATAGTGTTTATAGTAACTATTTGGTCAAAGGTACCAATATGTTCTCTTGGACCCCAAAAAGTTCACATTGAATACGATCAATTTTATAGAATCGGAGAAAAATGGCTAAAATCCCAAATTTAATCTTGTGTGTAATATAGCAAAGATATGTACTATATTAGGCCCCAAGATAGCGTGTACTAAGCGTAGGCCTACTTGGCCAGGCTACACTATGGGTCCTCAGGTATGGTTCCAATTTAAAGTACTTGTCATTTGGGCAAGAGAAAGATATCTTTTCAGGGGTACAAACGTACATTTTGGTACGTTTGAGGAAAGTACCATAATGTACTATAGAAGTTACTATATAGGTTATTATCGATCCCTCTCACTCCCTTTCACACACACACACACACACACACACACACACACACACACACACACACACACACACGGAAACTGAGTGCCCAAATGAGCCACAGAGATATTAGAAAGAACTTTTTTAGTGTCAGAGTGGTTGACAAATGGAATGCATTAGGAAGTGATGTGGTGGAGGCTGACTCCATACACAGTTTCAAGTGTAGATATGATAGAGCCCAATAGGCTCAGGAATCTGTACACCTATTGATTGACGGTTGAGAGACGAGACCAAAGAGCCAGAGCTCAACCCCCGCAAACACAACTAGGTGAGTACAAATAGATGAGTACTCACACACACACACACACACACACACACACACACACACACACACACACACACACACACACACACACACACACACACACAAATTCACTCTCACTTTCCCCTAACCTAGCGGCGTAGTGAATCCAAAGTGAGAGTTATGATATTGCTGGAAGGGCCATGAGGGTGAAGGTAGGGGATGGGGGGCAGATGGGGGGGGGTGATGGTTAGGGGGGGAGGCAGATGGGGGGAAGGGGTGGGGGGGAGAAAGGTTGGGTCAGTGTTGGCACCAAGAAAGCACAGAGAGAGAGAGAAAGTGAAAGGTTTGTTAAGGGGGGAGGGGGGGGGACGCTGGCCACTTTCACCACCTCGGTCACAACATTCCACACATTCCTCACGCATCTCAAGTTGTTGACCTGATCACCTCTTAAGTGCTTCTTACAGGGCGTGATTCAACTCCTGGGCTCCACCTCTTTGATCGCCAGTTGTAATATTGGCTCGAGTGACCCACTTATCGTCTGCACTCTTCAATATAGGCAATGTTTGGAGTCACTTGAAGCCCAGGAGGCATGGCAGGAAGTGCAAAATAGCTCCATTTGAAAAGTATTGGTGTAAAGTTGGGTTCTTAAATTGTGTGGAGGGACCCCTCAGGTTAAGAACTTTCACAGACCCCCCTAAAACTCCTTCATGGACCGCTCAAGGGGTCCATGGACCGCTCAAGGGGTCAATGGACCGCTCAAGGGGTCAATGGACCGCTCAAGGGGTCCATGGACCGCTCAAGGGGTCCATGGACCGCTCAAGGGGTCCATGGTTGGGCTTCACAGTGAAAGTCAAATAAAATCAATTTTCAAATAAAGTATATTCATTGTATACAGAGCTGCGCTGATGTGCATTTTTCTAAGTGCATTTATAAGCATTTCATGTTTGTGGTACATAACTTCTACCAGAGTTTTAAAGGGGTCCGTGACTCAAAACACTAACCCCCCTGGTGTTAAGAGTACTGTGTTACGAGTACTGTGTTAAGAGTACTGTGTTAAGAGTACTGTGTTACGAGTACTGTGTTAAGAGTACTGTGTTACGAGTACTGTGTTACGGGTACTGTGTTACGGGTACTGTGTTTAGAGTACTGTGTTACGAGTACTGTGTTACGGGTACTGTGTTTAGAGTACTGTGTTACGAGTACTGTGTTACGGGTACTGTGTTACGGGTACTGTGTTTAGAGTACTGTGTTACGAGTACTGTGTTAAGAGTACTGTGTTACGAGTACTGTGTTACGGGTACTGTGTTACGAATACTGTGTTACGAGTACTGTGTTAAGAGTACTGTGTTACGAGTACTGTGTTACGAGTACTGTGTTAAGAGTACTGTGTTAAGAGTACTGTGTTACGGGTACTGTGTTACGAGTACTGTGTTACGAGTACTGTGTTACGGATACTGTGTTACGGGTACTGTGTTTAGAGTACTGTGTTTAGAGTACTGTGTTACGAGTACTGTGTTACGAGTACTGTGTTACGGGTACTGTGTTACGGGTACTGTGTTACGGGTACTGTGTTAAGAGTACTGTGTTAAGAGTACTGTGTTACGAGTACTGTGTTACGGGTACTGTGTTACGAGTACTGTGTTACGAGTACTGTGTTAAGAGTACTGTGTTAAGAGTACTGTGTTAAGAGTACTGTGTTACGAGTACTGTGTTACGGGTACTGTGTTACGAGTACTGTGTTACGAGTACTGTGTTAAGAGTACTGTGTTACGAGTACTGTGTTACGAGTACTGTGTTACGGGTACTGTGTTAAGAGTACTGTGTTAAGAGTACTGTGTTACGAGTACTGTGTTACGGGTACTGTGTTACGAGTACTGTGTTAAGAGTACTGTGTTAAGAGTACTGTGTTACGGGTACTGTGTTACGAGTACTGTGTTAAGAGTACTGTGTTAAGAGTACTGTGTTAAGAGTACTGTGTTAAGAGTACTGTGTTAAGAGTACTGTGTTACGAGTACTGTGTTACGGGTACTGTGTTACGAGTACTGTGTTACGAGTACTGTGTTACGAGTACTGTGTTACGAGTACTGTGTTAAGAGTACTGTGTTAAGAGTACTGTGTTACGAGTACTGTGTTACGAGTACTGTGTTAAGAGTACTGTGTTACGAGTACTGTGTTAAGAGTACTGTGTTAAGAGTACTGTGTTAAGAGTACTGTGTTACGAGTACTGTGTTACGAGTACTGTGTTAAGAGTACTGTGTTAAGAGTACTGTGTTACGAGTACTGTGTTACGAGTACTGTGTTAAGAGTACTGTGTTAAGAGTACTGTGTTACGAGTACTGTGTTACGGGTACTGTGTTACGGGTACTGTGTTACGAGTACTGTGTTACGAGTACTGTGTTACGAGTACTGTGTTAAGAGTACTGTGTTAAGAGTACTGTGTTAAGAGTACTGTGTTAAGAGTACTGTGTTACGAGTACTGTGTTAAGAGTACTGTGTTAAGAGTACTGTGTTACGAGTACTGTGTTACGAGTACTGTGTTACGGGTACTGTGTTACGGGTACTGTGTTAAGAGTACTGTGTTAAGAGTACTGTGTTAAGAGTACTGTGTTACGAGTACTGTGTTACGAGTACTGTGTTACGGGTACTGTGTTACGGGTACTGTGTTACGAGTACTGTGTTACGAGTACTGTGTTACGGGTACTGTGTTACGGGTACTGTGTTACGAGTACTGTGTTACGGGTACTGTGTTACGGGTACTGTGTTACGGGTACTGTGTTACGAGTACTGTTACGGGTACTGTGTTACGAGTACTGTGTTACGAGTACTGTGTTACGGGTACTGTGTTACGGGTACTGTGTTACGAGTACTGTGTTACGAGTACTGTGTTACGAGTACTGTGTTACGAGTACTGTGTTACGGGTACTGTGTTACGGGTACTGTGTTACGAGTACTGTGTTACGAGTACTGTGTTACGAGTACTGTGTTACGGGTACTGTGTTACGGGTACTGTGTTACGAGTACTGTGTTACGAGTACTGTGTTACGAGTACTGTGTTACGGGTACTGTGTTACGGGTACTGTGTTACGAGTACTGTGTTACGAGTACTGTGTTACGAGTACTGTGTTACGAGTACTGTGTTACGGGTACTGTGTTACGAGTACTGTGTTAAGAGTACTGTGTTACGGGTACTGTGTTACGGGTACTGTGTTACGGGTACTGTGTTAAGAGTACTGTGTTAAGAGTACTGTGTTACGGGTACTGTGTTACGGGTACTGTGTTACGGGTACTGTGTTAAGAGTACTGTGTTACGAGTACTGTGTTAAGAGTACTGTGTTAAGAGTACTGTGTTACGAGTACTGTGTTACGAGTACTGTGTTACGGGTACTGTGTTACGGGTACTGTGTTACGAGTACTGTGTTACGGGTACTGTGTTACGGGTACTGTGTTACGAGTACTGTGTTACGGGTACTGTGTTACGGGTACTGTGTTACGAGTACTGTTACGGGTACTGTGTTACGGGTACTGTGTTACGAGTACTGTGTTACGAGTACTGTGTTACGGGTACTGTGTTACGGGTACTGTGTTACGAGTACTGTGTTACGAGTACTGTGTTACGAGTACTGTGTTACGGGTACTGTGTTACGAGTACTGTGTTACGAGTACTGTGTTACGAGTACTGTGTTACGAGTACTGTGTTACGGGTACTGTGTTACGAGTACTGTGTTACGAGTACTGTGTTACGAGTACTGTGTTACGGGTACTGTGTTACGAGTACTGTGTTACGAGTACTGTGTTACGAGTACTGTGTTACGGGTACTGTGTTACGAGTACTGTGTTACGAGTACTGTGTTACGGGTACTGTGTTACGAGTACTGTGTTACGGGTACTGTGTTACGAGTACTGTGTTACGAGTACTGTGTTACGGGTACTGTGTTACGAGTACTGTGTTAAGAGTACTGTGTTAAGAGTACTGTGTTACGAGTACTGTGTTAAGAGTACTGTGAACAGTTCAGCCAGCCTCAGACGCCCCCCAACACACTCCTCCTACACATAAGGGTCATAATAGTCGACCTCTTTCGCTGCTGAGATGTAAACTTGGTAAACACGTCCAGGGGAATACGTGCTGAGCGGCGCTGTGGTGCCTGCGTCACACCAGCGGTGCTGTGGTGCCTGCGTCACACCAGCGGCGCTGTGGTACCTGCGTCACACCAGCGGCGCTGTGATGCCTGCGTCACACCAGCGGCGCTGTGGTGCCTGCGTCACACCAGCGGCGCTGTGGTGCCTGCGTCACACCAGCGGCGCTGTGGTGCCTGCGTCACACCAGCGGCGCTGTGGTGCCTGCGTCACACCAGCGGCGCTGTGGTGCCTGCGTCACACCAGCGGCGCTGTGGTGCCTGCGTCACACCAGCGGCGCTATGGTGCCTGCGTCACACCAGCGGCGCTGTGGTGCCTGCGTCACACCAGCGGCGCTGTGGTGCCTGCGTCACACCAGCGGCGCTGTGGTGCCTGCGTCACACCAGCGGCGCTGTGGTGCCTGCGTCACACCAGCGGCGCTGTGGTGCCTGCGTCACACCAGCGGCGCTGTGGTGCCTGCGTCACACCAGCGGCGCTGTGGTGCCTGCGTCACACCAGCGGCGCTGTGGTGCCTGCGTCACACCACCAGCACTGTGGTGCCTGCGTCACACCACCAGCACTGGGCGCCTGGGTTAGCCACACCACCACAGGTCAGGTTAGCCACAGGTTTGGTCAGAGACCGGGCCGCGAGGACATTAATACCCTAGACCACAAATCCACAAGGGCCGTGACGAGGATTCGAACCAATATTGACCAGACCACACACTAGAAGGGACGACGACGTTTCGGTCCGTCCTGGATCATTCTCAAGTCGATTCGAACCTACGTCTGAGAGCATCCCAGACGCTGCCTTAATCGACCGAGCTACGACATGGTGTAAGAATTGCAACCAGAAATTCTACTGAATTTACTTGGACCCTGCAGCCTCTCCGAGACACAAACCAGGACTTGTGGATCCCTGTGGATTTGTTCATTTGATACATCACGCTATTGTGATTTGTGTGTGTAACCCGAGACGACCTTCAGGTAACCCATTACAAGTGTGGGTTTTGGGCGTGTGTGGGAGCCGGTCGGCCGAGACAGCACGCTGGACTTGTGATCCTGTGGTCCTGGGTTCGATCCCAGGCGCCGGCGAGAAACAATGGGCAGAGTTTATTTCACCCTATGCCCCTGTTACCTGGCAGTAAACAGGTACCTGGGTGTTAGTCAGCTGTCACGGGCTGCTTCCTGGGGGGTGGAGGCCTGGTCGAGGACCGGGCCGCGGGGACACTAAAATGCCCCGAAATCATCTCAAGATAACCTCAAGATAGAACATGCACACGCAAACGCGCGCACACACACAACCAGTTAATAACCTACTACAACTTTCTCCCCCCCACCACCCCCCCCCCTCCCCCAACACAAGGCCACACGGTACTGGTAATAACTTCCCCAACTGAACACATCCAAAAATGGACAAAGCACATCAACCATTATTATGTGAAGTAATTATTGTAGTGCCTGCAGCTGGAGGGGGTGAGTGGGGGGGGGGAGGGGGGCCGTGTGAGAGTAGGGGGGAAGGGAGGGAGGGGGAGAGAGATCCGTGTGAGAGTGAGGGGAGAGTGACGGATTTCGACAACATTCAATTTGTCATCAAAGCATCTTTGAGTGTGAAAACATGGAGCCAGATTCACGAAGTAGTTACGCAAGCACTTACGAACGTGTACATCTTCCCTCAATCTTTGACGGCTTTGGTTACATTTATTAAACAGTTTACAAACATGAAAACTTGCCAATCAACTGTTGTTATTGTTATAAACAGCCCCCCTGGTGCTTCGGAGCTCATTAACTGTTTAATAATTGTAAACAAAGCCGCGAAAGATTGAGAAAAGATGTACAGGTTCGTAAGTGCTTGCGTAACTACTTCGTGAATCTGGCCCATGGTTAATAGCATAGGGGGCCTTCCCTACATGGTTGGTCCACCCCGTACAAACAACTCATTATTAACCTCAAGTTTCCTACACTCGTATCATATTTATGTCAGAGTGCCCAGTAATAACAGTCTCTGAAAAAACTGTTTATAGTGCTTTCTGGATGGGTTACCTTGAGGTGGTTCAGAGCATCCATGTCCCCGCGGCCCGGTCTCTCACCTGGCCGCTTGAGTTAGATGATCATAGACGCCGCTCCTCACAATCTATAGTACGAGTCACAGCCAGATTGATCAGGTACCCTCTCTATGTAATCCTTTTTGCGCTACTGCTCACAGGATAATTATTTAGTGCACAATAAACTAGCCGCCTTGGCCAGCACCATCTTGAGGTTATCTTGAGATGATTTCGGGGCTTTAGTGTCCCCGTGGCCCGGTCTTCGACCAGGCCTCCACCCCCAGGAAGCTGCCCGTGACAGCTGACTAACACCCAGGTACCTATTTTACTGCTAGGTAACAGGGGCATAGGGTGAAAGAAACTTTGCCCATTGTTTCTCGCCGGCGCCTGGGATCGAACCCAGGACCACAGGATCACAAGTCCAGCGTGCTGTCCGCTCGGCCGACCGGCTCCCATACAATTGAGGACCATACAATTAAATTCTTTGGAGTGGCAAAGGAAAACTGTGCAAAGGCAAAGCTGAGTGTGGCAACTGCCCGTTGCCATACCTGAGCCACACCTGCATGATGACACACCTGCATGATGACACACCTGCACTATGACACACCTGCACTATGACACACCTGCACTATGACACACCTGCATGATGACACACCTGCACTATGACACACCTGCACTATGACACACCTGCACTATGACACACCTGCATGATGACACACCTGCATGATGACACACATGCACTATGACACACCTGCATGATGACACACCTGCACTATGACACACCTGCACTATGACACACCTGCACTATGACACACCTGCACTATGACACACCTGCACTATGACACACCTGCACTATGACACACCTGCATGATGACACACCTGCACTATGACGCACCTGCACTATGACACACCTGCATGATGACACACCTGCACTATGACACACCTGCACTATGACACACCTGCACTATGCCACACCTGCACTATGACACACCTGCATGATGCCACACCTGCACTATGACACACCTGCATGATGACACACCTGCACTATGACACACCTGCACTATGACACACCTGCACTATGACACACCTGCATGATGACACACCTGCACTATGACACACCTGCATGATGACACACCTGCACTATGACACACCTGCACTATGACACACCTGCATGATGACACACCTGCACTATGGCACACCTGCATGATGACACACCTGCATGATGACACACCTGCACTATGACACACCTGCACTATGACACACCTGCACTATGACACACCTGCACTATGACACACCTGCATGATGACACACCTGCATGATGACACAGCCACAAACATGGACACACTGCTCACATGTGTCCATGTTTCACGCCAGCTTCAAGTGAGGGCGTGATGCAGTTTGTGAGCGGTGAAGCAGGAGCACTATAGAGGTCGAGCCGAGCGGACAGCACGCTGGACTTGTGATCCTGTGGTCCTGGGTTCGATCCCAGGTGCCGGCGAGAAACAATGGGCAGAGTTTCTTTCACCCCTATGCCCCTGTTACCTAGCAGTAACATAGGAACCTGGGTGTTAGTCAGCTGTCACGGGCTGCTTCCTGGGGGTGGAGGCCTGGTCGAGGACCGGGCCGCGGGGACACTAAAAAGCCCCGAAATCATCTCAAGATAACCTCAAGATAAGGTGTTGAGCGCCTTGGCCCCTGTGCTGCTACTCCCAGACACAGACAGACTGGTGAATCACCAGGCGTGGTCGTGTCCACCCCCCTTCCTCCCTCGCTTTTTGTCACAGTCAGTCAGTTGCTCCAGTTAGTGGGGACACCCTGGCAAGGTCTCCACTCAAGGTCACGCGTCCCAACACACACACAGCTGGACCATACACACACACAGCTGGACCAGCAGGACCGTACACCACACAGCTGGACCAGCAGGACCGTACACCACACAGCTGGACCAGCAGGACCGTACACCACACAGCTGGACCAGCAGGACCATACACCACACAGCTGGACCAGCAGGACCATACACCACACAGCTGGACCAGGAGGACCATACACCACACAGCTGGACCAGCAGGACCATACACCACACAGCTGGACCAGCAGGACCATACACCACACAGCTGGACCAGCAGGACCATACACCACACAGCTGGACCATACACCACACAGCTGGACCAGCAGGACCATACACCACACAGCTGGACCAGCAGGACCATACACCACACAGCTGGACCAGCAGGACCGTACACCACACAGCTGGACCAGGAGGACCATACACCACACAGCTGGACCAGCAGGACCATACACCACACAGCTGGACCAGCAGGACCATACACCACACAGCTGGACCAGCAGGACCATACACCACACAGCTGGACCAGCAGGACCGTACACCACACAGCTGGACCAGGAGGACCATACACCACACAGCTGGACCAGCAGGACCATACACCACACAGCTGGACCAGCAGGACCATACACCACACAGCTGGACCAGCAGGACCATACACCACACAGCTGGACCAGCAGGACCATACAACACACAGCTGGACCAGGAGGACCGTACACCACACAGCTGGACCAGCAGGACCATACACCACACAGCTGGACCAACAGGACCGTACACCACACAGCTGGACCAGCAGGACCATACACCACACAGCTGGACCAGGAGGACCATACAACACACAGCTGGACCAGCAGGACCATACACCACACAGCTGGACCAGCAGGACCATACACCACACAGCTGGACCAGCAGGACCATACACCACACAGCTGGACCAGCAGGACCATACACCACACAGCTGGACCAGCAGGACCGTACACCATACAGCTGGACCAGCAGGACCGTACACCACACAGCTGGACCAGCAGGACCGTACAGCACACAGCTGGACCAGCAGGACCATACACCACACAGCTGGACCAGCAGGACCATACACCACACAGCTGGACCAGCAGGACCATACACAACACAGCTGGACCAGCAGGACCATACACCACACAGCTGGACCAGCAGGACCATACAACACACAGCTGGACCAGCAGGACCATACACCACACAGCTGGACCAGCAGGACCATACAACACACAGCTGGACCAGGAGGACCATACAACACACAGCTGGACCAGCAGGACCATACACCACACAGCTGGACCAGCAGGACCATACACCACACAGCTGGACCAGCAGGACCATACAACACACAGCTGGACCAGCAGGACCATACACCACACAGCTGGACCAGCAGGACCATACACCACACAGCTGGACCAGCAGGACCATACACCACACAGCTGGACCAGCAGGACCATACACCACACAGCTGGACCAGCAGGACCATACACCACACAGCTGGACCAGCAGGACCATACACCACACAGCTGGACCAGCAGGACCATACACCACACAGCTGGACCAGCAGGACCGTACACCACACAGCTGGACCAGCAGGACCATACACCACACAGCTGGACCAGCAGGACCATACACCACACAGCTGGACCAGGAGGACCATACACCACACAGCTGGACCAGCAGGACCATACAACACACAGCTGGACCAGCAGGACCATACACCACACAGCTGGACCAGCAGGACCATACACCACACAGCTGGACCAGCAGGACCATACACCACACAGCTGGACCAGCAGGACCATACACCACACAGCTGGACCAGCAGGACCATACACCACACAGCTGGACCAGCAGGACCGTACACCACACAGCTGGACCAGCAGGACCATACACCACACAGCTGGACCAGGATCTCAAAATAATAAAAAGTCTTCAGGGCTGCTCCTCGTCGAGCGTGAGACGTCTTCTAGCCAACCTTTCCTCCATAATAACCTCGTCTCTCCAAGCGACAAAAAGCTTGCTTTCTTGGGGTTATTGAATTACCTAAATTGCCCCCATGGTTTACAAGGCTGTTTAACTTGAAAGTCCCGCTAACGACCCTTATCTTGGCTGCACGAGGGAGCGGACTCGGAGACTGGTGCCACACATACTACCTCCCTCCAGGACGTTGTGGTGGTGGTTGTAGATTTACCTACTCAGAACGAAGTGTCCATGTAGCACGGGATATGGTGAGCCCGGAAAAACACTTCATGCCTCCAGGCCGTCCATATGCTGATGATATAGGGCGGGATGTTGAGCTCTGAGGTTTGGGTATCTTCAAGACATCTTAGGTATCTTCAAGACATCTTAGGTATCTTCAAGACATCTTAGGTATCTTCAAGACATCTTAGGTATCTTCAAGACATCTTAGGTATCTTCAAGACATCTACCGTGGACATCTTCAAGAGGAAACTAGATTTATTCCTCCAAGGAGTGCCGGACCAACCGGGCTGTGGTGGGTATGTGGGCCTGCGGGCCGCTCCAAGCAACAGCCTGGTGGACCAAACTCTCACAAGTCAAGCCTGGCCTCGGGCCGGGCTTGGGGAGTAGAAGAACTCCCAGAACCCCATCAACCAGGTATCAACCAGGTAGAAGCGCCGCCCGTGTACTTCAGTTGACAGATGTGCGCGCGTGAATGGTGACACATGTGTTCTTGCAGTTGTTGAGACAGGTGTGGAGGACAGGTGTGGAGGACGGTTGTTAAGACTCGTGATACAAAGTAGGTGACAGGTGGGTCGGCCACTGACCCGACCAGAGACCTCCCCTGACGTAGAAAGTCTCCCAACACCATCCTGACCTTTGACAAACACTCCACAGCCAGTCTTATTAGGGCCAACACCTGTACAGCAACGGAGTCGCTTCTTGCAGGTCGTCGCTCGATCCCCCGATGGTCCAAGTGCTTGGGCACCATTCCTTCTCTCAGTCCTCGTATCCTGTCGCCATATCCCTTCCAAGATGTCATATAGTCACACTGACCTACTACCTTCTCCTCCCAGACTAACTTATCTTACTTTTCAAGAACTTAGCTAAGTTGCCATCATCCTAAGTTGTCACTAACGGCAACCCATGACCATTGGCGGCACTCGATAACCTACAGCAATTAAACAGCATTCGGAAACGGGTACTTATGTTGCAAGTATGATTGCAAGTGACCCTTTTTAACCCCGACTGGTTCATGTGTGGGGTCAGGAGGTCGCAGCACCATCCCCGTGGAGGAGCACATCGTCGCTATCATCTTGCAAGATGGTCTTGCATCTTAGTCCAGTGTGTAGTTTATAGTTTGCTGTAGACCTGCGTTTTGGGTCGAGGGGAGAGGAGATACTGGAGTAATTGTGTGGTCAGCGGTCACCTGTAGAGGGAGCCTGGTTCTCCTAGAGGGAGCCTGGTTCTCCTAGAGGGAGCCTGGTTCTCCTAGAGGGAGCCTGGTTCTCCTAGAGGGAGCCTGGTTCTCCTAGAGGGAGCCTGGTTCTCCTAGTTTACACGTTGCTAGTCTTACTGGGTTTATTTTCAGGCTGGTAGGGTAGGATAGTAGGGGAGGGTAGCTGCAGGATAGCTGGGAGAGATAGCAGGCTGGCAAGCTGGCTGGGAGGATAGCCGGCAAGCTTGGAGGCAAGAGGCTGGCAAGATTTGACCATGTTCACAGCCTTATGTCCAACATACACCATACTACACACACACACACACACACACACACACACACACACACACACACACACACACACACACGCACGCACGCAGTGTCTTCTTCAGTGTCAGAGTAGTTAACAGACGGAATGCATTAGGCAGTGATGTGGTGGAGGCTGACTCCATACACAGTTTCAAGTATAAATATGATAGAGCCCAATAGGCTCAGGAACCTGTACACCAGTTGATTGACAGTTGAGAGGCGGGACCAAAGAGCCAGAGCTCAACCCCCGCAAGCACAACTAGGTGAGTAACTAGATAAGTACACACACGTGGGTTACCTTCACTCTTCAATTTGCCTAGATTAACTTTCTTGGTGGTGTGAGGTTAATGGCTGAACCCCTCCCCCCCCCTGAACCCTCACTCCCCCCCTTAACTATCCCCCCTCTCCTCTTCCCCATACCCGCTCACCTGGGGGCAATGTACCTCCCCATTATCTACCATTCTCTCTACTAGCCAGAAAAACAGCCTACCCCTACCCCCCCCCCTCCATCACCCACTAAACATCCCCCTACTGCTTCTCTCCCCTCACTTTCTTACCACATAGCTCCCCCCCCCCCCCCACCATCATCTCCTCCCTAAGAAAGACAATGTCTTCAGCTCTTAGTTTTTCACACTTGGCCAAGATTAAGGCTTGGTAACATCCGGCCCAAGCAAGAACTCCTTCCTTCACCAACACCACTTAACACAACGCATTCAAGTCAACGGTCTCTAGCCACGGCTCCGAAGTCAACGGTCTCCAGTCACGGCTCCGAAGTCAACGGTCTCCAGCCCCGGCTCCAAAGTCAACGGTCTCCAGCCCCGGCTCCAAAGTCAACGGTCTCCAGTCACGGCTCCGAAGTCAACGGTCTCCAGCCCCGGCTCCGAAGTCAACGGTCTCCAGTCACGGCTCCGAAGTCAACGGTCTCCAGCCCCGGCTCCAAAGTCAACGGTCTCCAGCCCCGGCACCAAAGTCAACGGTCACCAGCCCCGGCTCCGAAGTCAATGGTCTCCAGCCCCGGCTCCAAAGTCAATGGTCTCCAGCCCCGGCTCCAAAGTCAATGGTCTCCAGCCCCGGCTCCAAAGTCAACGGTCTCCAGCCCCGGCTCCGAAGTCAATGGTCTCCAGTCACGGCTCCAAAGTCAACGGTCTCCAGCCCCAGCACCAAAGTCAACGGTCACCAGCCCCGGCACCAAAGTCAACGGTCTCCAGCCCCGGCACCAAAGTCAACGGTCTCCAGCCCCGGCACCAAAGTCAACGGTCTCCAGCCCCATCACCAAAGTCAACGGTCTCCAGCCCCGGCACCAAAGTCAACGGTCTCCAGCCCCGGCACCAAAGTCAACGGTCACCAGCCCCGGCACCAAAGTCAACGGTCTCCAGCCCCGGCACCAAAGTCAACGGTCTCCAGCCCCGGCACCAAAGTCAACGGTCACCAGCCCCGGCACCAAAGTCAACGGTCTCCAGCCCCGGCACCAAAGTCAACGGTCTCCAGCCCCGGCACCAAAGTCAACGGTCTCCAGCCCCGGCACCAAAGTCAACGGTCTCCAGCCCCGGCACCAAAGTCAACGGTCTCCAGCCCCGGCACCAAAGTCAACGGTCTCCAGCCCCGGCACCAAAGTCAACGGTCTCCCGCCCTGGCACTGACCACCTGGCCACACGCCCAGGTCATCTACACAACCTTTGACCACATCACAATAATTAACACAACAGATTATCATAATACTATTCAGCATGCACAGCATCAGAAGCTATTTGAAGGGTATTGCCTTCACTACTACCCCTGCGTCCCTCCCCCTGCCCTCCTGTACCCTGTGCCCCTCATATATATATATATATATATATATATATATATATATATATATATATATATATATATATATATATATATATATATGTCGTACTTAGTAGCCAGAACTCACTTCTCAGCCTACTATGCAAGGCCCGATTTGCCTAATAAGACAAGTTTTACTAAATTAATATATTTTCTCTAATTTTTTTCTTATGAAATGATAAAGCTACCCATTTCATTATATATGAGGTCAATTTTTTTTTATTGGAGTTCAAATTAACGTAGATATATGACCGAACCTAACCAACCCTACCTAACCTAACCTAACCAATCTTTATAGGTTAGGTTAGGTTAGGTAGCCGAAAACGTTAGGTTAGGTTAGGTTAGGTAGGTTAGGTTGGCGAAAAAACATTAATTCATGAAAACTAGGCTTATTAGGCAAATCGGGCCTTGCATAGTAGGCTGAGAAGTGAGTTCTGGCTACTAGGTACGACATATATATATATATATACACACACACACAAACACACATACATACATATATATACACATGTACATACATACATACCCATACACATACATACACACATACTCAATTTTTCAATTATGGGGGGAGGATATCTGGTCAGTATTTCATCTGGGAATTATGTACTGTGGGGCGGGGTTTTCATCTAGTGAATCGAGGCTCTTGGGCCACCAGCTGTGGGAGCGGGGCGTCTCATCTTGGGCCACCAGCTGTGGGAGCGGGGCGTCTCATCTTGAGCCACCAGCTGTGGGAGCGGGGCGTCTCATCTTGGGCCACCAGCTGTGGGAGCGGGGCGTCTCATCTTGGGCCACCAGCTGTGGGAGCGGGGCGTCTCATCTTGGGCCACCAGCTGTGGGAGCGGGGCGTCTCATCTTGGGCCACCAGCTGTGGGAGCGGGGCGTCTCATCTTGAGCCACCAGCTGTGGGAGCGGGGCGTCTCATCTTGGGCCACCAGCTGTGGGAGCGGGGCGTCTCATCTTGGGCCACCAGCTGTGGGAGCGGGGCGTCTCATCTTGGGCCACCAGCTGTGGGAGTGGGGCGTCTCATCGTGGGCCACCAGCTGTGGGAGTGGGGCGTCTCATCTTGGGCCACCAGCTGTGGGAGTGAGGCGTCTCATCTTGGAGTAATCTTTCAAACATTGGGTCCTCTAACATTTCGATGGTGTTCCATACCCTGATGGCTTGGTGCTGCAGTCTGATGTTTAGTGGCTGTATGTTCAGGAGTTCGTGGAGCTCCTGGATTGTCTGATCATATGGTGGACGGTGTTTTGCTGCTCTCCTTAGCGCCTTATTTTGTACTGCTTGCAGTTTCTGCATGTTAGTTTTCTTTCTTTATGGTGTGTAGTGGTACTGGGGGATACTCTAGATGCGGCCGAACTAGAGCCTTATATAGGTGGATCTGAATGTTAGTACTGAGGCTTCGGAATCTTCTCAGTTTTCCTAATGCTGCTTTGGCTTTGTTTAGTCTGTCCCTTACATGTTTTTGTATCCCTGTTCTATTGATCATGAGTCCCAGTATTCTGCCTACCTCCGCATATTGGATCGGATGGTTGTCAAGGATGATGGGGTCCGGGTTTCTTTTTGCAATGTGTATTATCTGGAACTTTTGTTTGTTGGTGCTAATTTTCCATTGCTTCTCAAAGTTGTTTATGAGTTCAATTGCTGCCTTGGTCTTGTCGGCTAGTAGCGGCTTTGATGGGCCCGGTTGCCATATTATTTGGGTGACATCGTCAGCGTATGTGATGTAGTCTCCGTGTTGGGGTTGGGGCGGGTCAGCTGTATATATGTTGAATAGAGTGGGAGAGAGGCAGCTTCCTTGTGGTACTCCACTTTTCAGTTCTATTACGTCACCCAAGTAGCTGCCGATATTAAGCCTAGCAGTTCTATTGTCTATAAAGCTGCAGAGAGTAGCAGTAAATCTCTCAGGAAGCCCTAGTTCAGATATCTTATATTTTAGGCCTGTGTGCCACACTTTGTCTAAGACTTTCGAGACGTCTCTAAGCACTATATTACACTGATCTTTTTTCGACACTGCGTTGGCTATATGCTGGTAGATCAGGGCTATAGCTGTATGGGCCCTCTGCTATATGCTGGTAGATCAGGGCTATAGCTGTATGGGCCCCTCTGCGGTTTCTAAACCCATGCTGCCTGGTGTTGTACTTCTCTTCCTCTTCCATGTACTTCACAAGTCTCTGATTGATCATTTTTTCGAATATTTTACCTGGTACTTCGAGGAGGGAAATTGGCCTATAGTTTTCAGTTTGGGTTGGGGGTTTACCTGGCTTGGGGATTAATCTTATTGTGGCATTCTTGAAGTATGTGGGGAATAGTCCAGATGCAAGAGCTGCATTTATTATACATGTGTATTGAACCCTTAGACAATATTAGGTTAGTTGTGCTGGGCCAGCAGTTGGCTCCTTCCCGCCGCCCACCACCTGTCCCCCGCCCTCCACCAGGTCCCCCGCCCACCACCTGTCCCCCGCCCTCCACCAGGTGCCCCCCGTGGGCAGGAGCAGCGAGAGTGGGTGGCGGGTGGTGCCCGGGGTACACAGTTACATACCACCATCACTGGTGTGACCCGTGACCCCTCGCCCTCCACACCCGGAAGGTCATTACTCCACGGGTAGTGGCAGTCGCCCTCCTCCCACCTGGCTAACAGCCACCACCACCTGCATCATCCCCTACCTCCACCACCACCTTGTTGCCCCAGCACCAACACCAGCAGCAACAGGAGCCGCCCACCCCAGCAGTAGCAGCAGTAGCCCTCCCCAGCAGCAGCAGCAGCCCTCCCCAGCAGCAGCAGCAGCCCTCCCCAGCAGTAGCAGCAGCAGCCCACCCCAGCAGTAGCAGCACCAGCCCTCCCCAGCAGCAGCAGCAGCCCACCCCAGCAGTAGCAGCAGCCCTCCCCAGCAGCAGCAGCCCTCCCCAGCAGTAGCAGCAGCAGCCCTCCCCAGCAGCAGCAGCAGCAGCCCTCCCCAGCAGTAGCAGCAGCAGCCCTCCCCAGCAGTAGCAGCAGCAGCCCTCCAAAGCAGCAGCAGCAGCAGCCCACCCCAGCAGCAGCAGCAGCAGCCCTCCCCAGCAGCAGCAGCAGCAGCCCTCCCCAGCAGTAGCAGCAGCAGCCCTCCCCAGCAGTAGCAGCAGCAGCCCTCCCCAGCAGTAGCAGCAGCAGCCCTCCCCAGCAGTAGCAGCAGCAGCCCTCCCCAGCAGTAGCAGCAGCAGCCCTCCCCAGCAGTAGCAGCAGCAGCCCTCCCCAGCAGTAGCAGCAGCAGCCCTCCCCAGCAGTAGCAGCAGCAGCCCTCCCCAGCAGTAGCAGCAGCAGCCCTCCCCAGCAGTAGCAGCAGCAGCCCACCCCAGCAGTAGCAGCACCAGCCCTCCCCAGCAGTAGCAGCAGCAGCCCACCCCAGCAGCAGCAGCACCAGCCCTCCCCAGCAGTAGCAGCAGCAGCCCACCCCAGCAGTAGCAGCACCAGCCCTCCCCAGCAGCAGCAGCACCAGCCCTCCCCAGCAGTAGCAGCAGCAGCCCTCCCCAGCAGCAGCAGCAGCAGCCCTCCCCAGCAGCAGCAGCAGCAGCCCTCCCCAGCAGCAGCAGCAGCAGCCCACCCCAGCAGTAGCAGCAGCAGCCCTCCCCAGCAGTAGCAGCAGCAGCCCTCCCCAGCAGTAGCAGCAGCAGCCCTCCCCAGCAGTAGCAGCAGCCCTCCCCAGCAGCAGCAGCCCACCCCAGCAGTAGCAGCAGCAGCCCTCCCCAGCAGTAGCAGCAGCAGCCCTCCCCAGCAGTAGCAGCAGCAGCCCTCCCCAGCAGTAGCAGCAGCCCTCCCCAGCAGTAGCAGCAGCAGCCCTCCCCAGCAGTAGCAGCAGCAGCCCTCCCCAGCAGCAGCAGCAGCAGCCCTCCCCAGCAGTAGCAGCAGCAGCCCTCCCCAGCAGTAGCAGCAGCCCTCCCCAGCAGCAGCAGCAGCAGCCCTCCCCAGCAGTAGCAGCAGCCCTCCCCAGCAGCAGCAGCAGCAGCCCTCCCCAGCAGCAGCAGCCCACCCCAGCAGTAGCAGCAGCAGCCCACCCCAGCAGTAGCAGCAGCAGCCCTCCCCAGCAGTAGCAGCAGCAGCCCACCCCAGCAGTAGCAGCAGCAGCCCTCCCCAGCAGTAGCAGCAGCAGCCCTCCCCAGCAGTAGCAGCAGCCCTCCCCAGCAGTAGCAGCAGCAGCCCTCCCCAGCAGAAAAGCAGCAGCCCACCCCAGCAGTAGCAGCAGCAGCCCACCCCAGCAGTAGCAGCAGCAGCCCACCCCAGCAGTAGCAGCAGCAGCCCACCCCAGCAGAACAGCAGCAGCCCACCCCAGCAGTAGCAGCAGCCCACCCCAGCAGAACAGCAGCAGCCCACCCCAGCAGTAGCAGCAGCAGCCCACCCCAGCAGTAGCAGCAGCAGCCCACCCCAGCAGTAGCAGCAGCAGCCCTCCCCAGCAGTAGCAGCAGCAGCCCACCCCAGCAGAACAGCAGCAGCCCACCCCAGCAGAACAGCAGCAGCCCACCCCAGCAATAGCAGCAGCAGCCCTCCCCAGCAGTAGCAGCAGCAGCCCTCCCCAGCAGTAGCAGCAGCAGCCCCCCCCAGCAGTAGCAGCAGCAGCCCTCCCCAGCAGTAGCAGCACCAGCCCACCCCAGCAGTAGCAGCAGCAGCCCTCCCCAGCAGTAGCAGCAGCAGCCCTCCCCAGCAGTAGCAGCAGCAGCCCTCCCCAGCAGTAGCAGCAGCCCACCCCAGCAGTAGCAAGCACCAGCCCTCCCCAGCAGTAGCAGCCCTCCCCAGCAGCAGCAGCAGCAGCCCACCCCAGCAGTAGCAGCAGCAGCCCTCCCCAGCAGTAGCAGCAGCAGCCCTCCCCAGCAGTAGCAGCACCAGCCCTCCCCAGCAGTAGCAGCAGCAGCCCTCCCCAGCAGTAGCAGCAGCAGCCCTCCCCAGCAGTAGCAGCAGCAGCCCTCCCCAGCAGCAGCAGCAGCAGCCCTCCCCAGCAGTAGCAGCAGCAGCCCTCCCCAGCAGTAGCAGCAGCAGCCCTCCCCAGCAGTAGCAGCAGCAGCCCTCCCCAGCAGTAGCAGCAGCAGCCCTCCCCAGCAGTAGCAGCAGCAGCCCTCCCCAGCAGCAGCAGCAGCCCTCCCCAGCAGTAGCAGCACCAGCCCTCCCCAGCAGTAGCAGCAGCCCTCCCCAGCAGTAGCAGCAGCAGCCCACCCCAGCAGTAGCAGCAGCAGCCCACCCCAGCAGTAGCAGCACCAGCCCTCCCCAGCAGTAGCAGCAGCCCTCCCCAGCAGTAGCAGCAGCAGCCCTCCCCAGCAGTAGCAGCCCACCCCAGCAGAACAGCAGCAGCCCACCCCAGCAGAACAGCAGCAGCCCACCCCAGCAGTACCAGCAGCAGCCCACCCCAGCAGCAGCACCCCACCCCAGCAGCAGCCCACCCCAGCAGCAGCCCACCCCAGCAGCAGCAGCAGCCTACCCCAGCAGCAGCAGCAGCAGCCCTCCCCAACAGCAGCAGCAGCAGCCCACCCCAGCAGCAGCCCACCCCAGCAGCAGCAGCCCACCCCAGCAGCAGCAGCCCACCCCAGCAGCAGCAGCAGCCCACCCCAGCAGTAACAAGAGCAGCAGCAGCAGCCCACCCCAGCAGTAACAAGATCAGCAACAGCAGCCCACCCCAGCAGCAGCAGCCCACCCCAGCAGCAGCAGCAGCCCACCCCAGCAGTAACAAGAGCAGCAGCAGCAGCCCACCCCAGCAGTAACAAGAGCAGCAGCAGCAGCCCACCCCAGCAGTAACAAGAGCAGCAGCAGCAGCCCACCCCAGCAGTAACAAGAGCAGCAGCAGCAGCCCACCCCAGCAGTAACAAGAGCAGCAACAGCAGCCCACCCCAGCAGTAACAAGAGCAGCAACAGCAGCCCACCCCAGCAGTAACAAGAGCAGCAACAGCAGCTTACCTGAGCAGCATAATAGACTACCATCCCCGGGGGGGGGGCGGGGGGTCACATACCTGCTACTTGCTGAGGAATGGAGGGGGGGGGGGAGGGGGTTATGTAAGGGGGGGGTGTGATGACGGTCTTGGGCAGGGGGGGTTCTGTTTACCTTACAGTGAAGGGGTAGGACTTACCTTACAGTGAAGGGGAAGGACTTACCTTACAGTGAAGGGGTAGGACTTACCTTACAGTGAAGGGGTAGGACTTACCTTACAGTGAAGGGGTAGGACTTACCTTACAGTGAAGGGGAAGGACTTACCTTACAGTGAAGGGGTAGGACTTACCTTACAGTGCAGGGGTAGGACTTACCTTACAGTGAAGGGGTAGGACTTACCTTACAGTGAAGGGGAAGGACTTACCTTCCAGTGAAGGGGAAGGACTTACCTTACAGTGAAGGGGTAGGACTTACCTTACAGTGAAGGGGTAGGACTTACCTTACAGTGAAGGGGTAGGACTTACCTTACAGTGAAGGGGAAGGACTTACCATACAGTGAAGGGGAAGGAATTACCTTACAGTGCAGGGGAAGGAATTACCTTACAGTGCAGGGGTAGGACTTACCTTACAGTGCAGGGGTAGAACTTACCTTACAGTGCAGGGGTAGGACTTACCTTACAGTGAAGGGGTAGGACTTACCTTACAGTGAAGGGGTAGGACTTACCTTACAGTGAAGGGGAAGGACTTACCTTACAGTGAAGGGGAAGGAATTACCTTACAGTGCAGGGGTAGGACTTACCTTACAGTGAAGGGGAAGGACTTACCTTACAGTGAAGGGGAAGGACTTACCTTACAGTGCAGGGGTAGGACTTACCTTACAGTGCAGGGGTAGGACTTACCTTACAGTGAAGGGGTAGGACTTACCTTATAGTGAAGGGGTAGGAATTACCTTACAGTGCAGGGGTAGGACTTGGACTTACCTTACAGTGCAGGGGTATGACATACCTTACAGTGCAGGGGAAGGACTTACCTTACAGTGCAGGGGTAGGACTTACCTTACAGTGAAGGGGTAGGACTTACCTTACAGTGAAGGGGTAGGACTTACCTTACAGTGAAGGGGAAGAAGCTACCTTACAGTGAAGGGGAAGGAGCTACCTTACAGTGAAGGGGAAGGAGCTACCTTACAGTGAAGGGGAAGAAGCTACCTTACAGTGAAGGGGAAGAAGCTACCTTACAGTGAAGGGGAAGAAGCTACCTTACAGTGAAGGGGAAGGAGCTACCTGGATAAATATTAGGGTGGATAAGGGAGTATCTCACGGACGGAGAAGTGAGATCACAGTGAGAAAGGTGAGGCCTTAACAATGGAAAGGTTTACTCCCTCACTACACTTACATCCACTCACACCCGCACCTCACTACACCCACCAGGAGCCAGCCAAACAATATAGACACTGTAGTGTAGGGTGATCTGGCAGTAACTTAGGGTGATAACATGTGCCGGGAATGTCACACTAATTCCCCAGTTAGCCAAAAGCTTTAGCAGCCGGGGTAGGAAGGTGGGGGGATGGGGGGGAGGGTCGGGGATTGGGTAGGGGAGTTAGCGGCGGGGAATGGGGGGCTGTGGTGCCCGTTGGGCTCGGGGAGAGTTACGGCCGGGGGGCGGGGATGGTAGTGGGGGGGGGGGTGGTGATGGTAGTAGCAGTAGCAGAGTAGTGGCAACAACACATCCCAGCCACTTAACTCATCACAAAGACCACGCAATTAAGTTTTTGTTGTCCCAAACTTTCTCTAGTGGGAGCTGCGGCGACGACTCTAGGACCCGTGGAGATGGTGAAGCTTGCGATGGCCGCGACTGAGGTGGAGACGTCTGGAATCACCCAACTCAAGACAACCACCCTAATCAACCACCCATAATAAAACTAGACCTTCTCAAGCATGATATTCACAGGCATTTTGAAATGATAAAAGTTAATTTATTTCAACTAGTACCCTTAACAAACCATGAAGCAAGAACAATGGTGGCAGCGGTGGGATTAGCTTGGTATGGCCTCGACTGCTTAGTTCTGGGATGAGCAAGACAGTCCATTATGTCATGACTAGTTTAACTTATAATATGTGCAAGAGTGCACACTGGTGATGTCTGGGGTGATGTATTTGGTATGTGGGTTCCAGGACCGTCCATCTTATAGGCCGTCACTGGCTAAGTGGCTAAAGTAGCATTTCTTAACATTTGTTCCCTTGAAATAACTCCTGGTTGTACTTTATCTAAACACAAACGCGAGATAACGTAAAATTTAGGGGTTGACAAATGTTAATCCTCTTGATTGATAAGCTGTTCACTTGAGCCAGTTAAGCAAGTCCCAGCTGTGTCTGGGTACAAGTGACAGGATAAACAACCCAGCGGGTTTTCTTCCTATTGGGGAGTGTTGTACATGCTGCTATGGCGGTGTGTCCACTCACAGGATGAGTGACGCTGCCCAATACTGTCACTATGGCGGTGTGTCCACTCACAAGATGAGTGGCGCTGCCCAATACTGTCACTATGGCGGTGTGTCCACTCACAGGATGAGTGGCGCTGCCCAATACTGTCACTATGGCGGTGTGTCCACTCACAGGATGAGTGACGCTGCCCAATACTGTCACTATGGCGGTGTGTCCACTCACAGGATGAGTGGCGCTGCCCAATAAACTCGTCACTCGGGGTAAAATTTAAAAAAATTACAGACGAATTTAATTATGAACTGAAGAGAAGCGATTTCTGACTTTGCTCTTCATCAGTTCATCAAGTTATCACAAGTGGAGCCTGGCCTCAGGCCGGGCTCGGGGAGTAGAACAACTCCCAGAACACTCTCCAGGTGTGCTCCAGGTGTGCTCCAGGTGTGTTCATACTGGTAAAATAAGAATATACAAAATAACTTAAAAATACATTTACATTAGAATTAGCCTAATTATCACTATCTCTTGCAGAACCCTTAGTGACCTTGTGGATTCATGGTACCCCAGTTGAGAAACACTGGGAGTTGTAGTATTAAGCTGCAAGTATTATACCCTGGTGACCCTGGTTCCAATACAAGAGGGGTAATACAGTTTACACAGCTGTACGTAAGCTTGGGGGACCATTTAAGCTTCACACATGTGTATTAACAATTGTGTAAGTATAGGAGAAGAATGGCTAGACATGTCCAGACTCTACCACCAACTCGGTCAAATGTTAGAGAGAACATGGACACAGTCACCCTCGTACCATATATTAGCACCAAGTAAAGCCCAACCACTCCCACAAATACGAGATCATTTGTATTTGCCAACATTCAGGGTATAAAAACAGGCAAATCAAACAAATTCCACTTCATAGCTGGCCTCCTAAAAGACACATCGAACACTTTATGTAGGGCATACGTAAATCTGTGTATCTATGTATTTACGTATGTAGGTTAGCTTAGCATTTTAAAAGCACCGAATCACCTTCTGTGGTTGAGTGTTCAATAAACCCTTGAACTATATGTTTAACACATCTCTAACCCTGTCCATGGAGGACAGAAGAAAATGCATATATGCTGGTTAGCATTGTAAATGTGTGGCCACGTCTGTGGTAGAAAATAATAATAAAAAAAAAAGCTAGCCTCCTAAATGAGGCAAATGCAGTGTCGGATTACTATGGCGGTGAAATATGGATCTCAGAGTACAATCTCTTCAATCTCTTCAGAAGTGACAGGAGACACCGGCTACAGAGTGGAGTCATCAGCCTCTTCATCAAGGACACTCATCTGCACTGAGCTGCTAAACACCACAAATAATATGAAGGAAGTGTTCATAATCAAAACACAGAACTTATATCTGGTTATTGTCCTTGTATATGTGTCACCAGAGGCAGCGAAATTTTCTTAACATAAACAGCTCACTTCCCACAACAAAATAGTTGACTTCCAGAATAATATCAATACTTCCCATAACAATAACAGCCCAGATCCTACAACAAAACAGCTGACTTCTGGAACAAAAACATGACTTCTGGAACAAAAACATGACTTCTGGAACAAAAACATGACTTCTGGAACAAAAACATGACTTCTGGAACAAAAAACATGACTTGCAGAGCAAAAACATGACTTGTAGAACAAAAATATAACTTGCAAAACAAACACAACTTCCAGAACAAAAACAGCCGACTTTCAATAACAAAAAAATTCACACAACAAAAGCAGATGAGCTCCAGTAACAACAAAAATGCAGATTTTTCACTACAGCTTAATTCCCACAACAAAAACAGCTGACATTCCACAACAAAAACAGCTGACATTCCGCCACAAAAACAGCTGACATTCCATTACAAAAACAGCTGACATTCCGCAACAAAAACAGCTGACATTCCGCAACAAAAACAGCTGACATTCCACAACAAAAACAGCTGACATTCCGCAACAAAAACAGCTGACATTCCACAACAAAAACAGCTGACATTCCATTACAAAAACAGCTGACATTCCATTACAAAAACAGCTGACATTCCATTACAAAAACAGCTGACATTCCGCAACAAAAACAGCTGACATTCCGCAACAAAAACAGCTGACATTCCGCCACAAAAACAGCTGACATTCCATTACAAAACAACCGAATTCCCTCTGCAAACGAAAAAATTACTACTAATTCACTCAACAAAGAATTTCCATTTAAAATTAATTCCCACAACAAATAACTGAACAAAAAAATACCCCCACCCCTCTCCAGACAAAAAAATACCCCCACCCCTCTCCAGACAAAAAAAATACCCCCACCCCTCTCCAGACAAAAAAATCCACCCCATTATAATTGACGGTTGTCAAGGATAATGGAGATCTGGGTTCCTTTTTGCAATGTGTATTATCTGAATCTTTCTTTTTTCGATTCGATTACTGCCTTGACAGCACCGCTCCTGTGCCAGGTAAGTCCACTACGGGCTCGCCATAGCCCGTCCTACTTGGAACTTGTTCCTTGTTCCGCGTAGCTGAATCTATAACAACAACATGCTGCGTTGGTCTTGTTAGCGTGGAGGAGGGTTTAAAACCCCAGGTGAGGTTACGGCCACAGGGGAGGGATAGGGAGGGGTTGAAGGGGGGAAGGATAGGGAGGGGTTGAAGGGGGGAAGGATAGGGAGGGGTGGATAGGGTGGGGTTGAGCGGTGATGGATGCAAGTTTGGGTAACCAATAAGGATGTAGAGCGGCCTTATTGGGAAATTTGGTCAAGGACACTACACCTACACCTGAGACTACTACACCTACACCATGTCTCATACACTCTCTCCCCTCTCCTCCTCCTCCTCCTATCTATCCCCTTCTACTCCCTCCTCAATCTTTCTCCACCTCCTCCTCCATGTATATAGGAAAATATATCAGATAACTCTGTTCCTTTTTGTGTAGTTCCGTTTCTGTTTCATTTCTGCGGCAGGTGCGTGGGTGTGTTAACTTGTTAAGAGCTGCAGTGGTTGTTGTTGGTGTAGTGGGCCGAGGACCGGGCCACGGGTATGCTGAGCCCCGAAATCATGGCAAGGTAACCTCAAGGTAAGGTGAAGAGTAGGCAGTGTTTAACATGCGTGGCGAGGGATGGAGAAAGTGATCATTAATGTTATCACTATCTACCTGCACCCCTCGTACGCAATGATCACCCTCACCCTTATGGGTACGGCCTGCGTACCCGTAAGTCCATTACATCCTAGCTCATTCCCTACCTCTCATCTTCACACACACACACACACACACACACACACACACACACACACACACACACACACACACACACACACACAGAAGAGTTAGCTGGAAGCTGGAAGACAGAAGAGTTAGGGGGGACATGATCACCACATTCAAGATTCTGAAGGGAATTGATAGGGTAGATAAAGACAGTCTATTTAACACAAGGGGAACACGTACAAGGGGACACAGGTGGAAACTGAGTGCCCAAATGAGCCACAGAGATATTAGAAAGAACTTTTTTAGTGTCAGAGTGGTGGACAAATGGAATGCATTAGGAAGAGATGTGGTGGAGGCTGACTCCATACACAGTTTCAAGTGTAGATATGAGCCCGATAGGCTCAGGAATCTGTACACCTGTTGATTGACGGTTGAGGCGGGACCAAAGAGCCAGAGCTCAACCCCCGCAAACACAACTAGGTGAGTACAACTAGGTGAGTACACACACACACAACTTCCCTCATTGTGACTATGGCATCTATACTCTGCAATGAGTTTATTCTGCATTTTGTGTCATATCTTTCATAGCTTTAACTTGTCATTCAACTGTGTGGGACAAGGACCTGGCCTGCCATGCATATATTTTGAGAAGGAGTAGAGAGTGGAGCTGTGTGAGCCACACTCACCCATATACAACACATTTATCAGGCCAGTAGTACTGCCTGGAGTGGGGATAAGATGGTACTCAAGGTGGACACGCGTCCCTTCCTGCCAACTATTCCACCCAGGAGCCTCACGTCCACCCTGGTGGAGGCTTGAAGTTACAAGAGAGTATGTTCATATATGTGCTTCTACCTCCGTCTTCCCAACATTCTTAATTTAATGCAGTGACGTTCATACCTTTTTTGTTATCATATTTACAAATACAGTGTGGATTGGATTTACTTCAGAGACTTATTTACCACTTATGGGCTATTCATGCCCGTGCCACCTCTTGGGTGGCTTAATCTACATCAATCAAAAGACTTCTGCGTCTAGTCTATTCCAATTATTGACGGCTCCAACACTGAAGAAGTTCTTTCTGATATTTATGTAGTTCATTTTTATTTCATTTCCATATATGCTAGTTCATTCAGCTGTTTCAAGTTGTGAATATTGAATAGTTGTCAGTTTCCCTCATAATCTTAAATGTCGTTATCATGTCCCCCCTCCCCTCAATCTCTCCTTTCCTCCAGTGATGAGATCAAATTTCCTCAGTCTTTCCTCGTAGATCAAGCCCTTCACCTCAGGAACAACCCTTGCTGCATATCCTTGGACCTTTTCTAGTTTTTACTTGTAAAAATAATTACATTTTTAATCCCTCAGGCGAGTGATTCATGCCGGGGCTGCATATTCAACAGTGCGTCTTACATAGGTTGAGTACCGGGACCGGAAGACTCGGTTGTCCAAGTTTTCGGACACTCCCTTTACAAGAAATGAATTATACAATACAGTAAGGGGCAAGCACAATGCTTCCGCTACCTTCTTTAGCATCCAAGGTGATATATTGTTCAGTCCTACAGCTTTTGTCACATCTAGTTCCTGCAATTGTTTCGTGTCTTCCTCAGGTATCACTAGTATTTCCATGAGTTAGTCCTTCAGGGTTGTTTAATTAGGGCTCTCATCTCTAGTGTGTGTACTCACCTAAGTCGTGCTTGTGGGGGTTGAGTTCTGGCTCTATGATGTGTGAGTGTGTGTGTGAGAGTGTGTGTGTGAGAGTGTGTGTGAGAGTGTGTGTGTGTGTG
>NC_091241.1:8489963-8547463 GCF_040958095.1 Procambarus clarkii | reverse complement strand
CAGACGTGGCCACACATTTACAATGCTAACCAGCATATATACATTTTCTTCTGTCCTCCATGGAAAATGTATACATGCTGGTTAGCATTGTAAATGTGTGGCCACGTCTGTGGTGTGTGTGCTTCTAGTATCACATTTATCATAATACCATTTCTGATACAACACTCTGACTCCCCTACATCCTATACTGTACACAGGGCTTCCAACTCCTGCTCCAATCCTCATAACTTTGCATTTTGCTGAGTTCAATTCTAGCAGCCATTTTTTTCAGACCACTTGTGGAGTGTCCAGATATGTTTGCAATCTATATCTAATCTGCAGGCGATGAGTCACAATAACGTGGCTAAATTATGTTGACCAGACCACACACTAGAAGGTGAAGGGACGACGACGACGTTTCGATCCGTCCTGGACCATTCACAATCGACTTGAGAATAGTCCAGGACGGACCGAAACGTCGTCGTCCCTTCACCTTCTAGTTTGTGGTCTGGTCAACATATATCTAACCTGCCTCTTCTCAATTTAGTTTTTATCGTATGCTAGTATTGATATGAAGGAGGTAATTTCGTCTGTCAGGTCATGGACATATATTAGAAACAGGCTGGGCCCCTGGAGCCAACCCTTGTGGTACTCCCAACCTCTCTCCACACACGGGAGACATCTCCCGTCACGCAGGGTGCAGTCGCGCCTCCACAGATCTCCAGTATCAGCTCTTGATACTGGTAATGGCTCAAAAGGGCCACCACTTACGGGTTATTCATGCCCGTGCCACCTCTTGGATGGCTTAATCTTTATCAATTAATCTCTCCACCCCGATGTCTGCACGGGCATGAATAGCCCGTAATGCTCTTACCTTCTGCTTCTTGAGAGGTACTCTCTCTCCCACCTTAACACTCATCTGACACGCCAACCTCCTGCTTCTTTACCTTGAGGAGGAGTCTCCAGCATTCCTCAGCATCCAATGCTTTCTAAGAGCCAAACATTATGCAGTGTGCGTGAGTGCGTGCAAGTACCCGTGCGTGCAAGCGTAGGTTTGAACATGCGTTTGTGCCTGTGAGCGTGTAAGCGTGTGCGTGCGTGTGTGCGTGTGTGTGTATGCGCGCGTTTATCTTCCATGGCTGTGAGTGTCAGTGTGTCGAAGACCTGTGACTCAGGCTCATAAATACTTCACTAGGAACTAGTTATTCTGCATTCCTTATAAGACGCCGCCCCTCCCCCCCCCCCACCCCCGTTGACACACGCGTCTCGCCGTTAAATCACCGTTAGTCTTGGTCACTGTTTGTTTGACGTCTTGATGACGTAGTGACGGTCGTGGGGGGCGGGGGGAGGTGGGAGAGGGAGAGGGAGGGAGAGGGAGGGAGAGGGAGGGAGAGAGGGATGGGAAGAGATGCAGTAGATCTGATACAGAAAAACTGGTTGGAAGTCAATACACTGGATTCTAGATAACCTGATGCACCTGTTCACCTAGCGGTAAGTAGGTACCTGGGAGTTAGACAGCTGCTACGGACTGCTTCCTGGGGATGAGTGTGTGTGTGAGGTTATCTTGAGGTTATCTTGAGTTGATTTCGGGGCTTTAGTGTCCTCGCGGCCCGGTCCTCGACCAGGCCTCCACCCCCAGGAAGCAGCCCGTGACAGCTGTCGAACTCCCAGGTACCTATTTACTACTAGGTAGCAGGGGCATCAGCGTGAAAGAAACTCGGCCCATTTGTGTCTGCCTCCACCGGGGATCGAACCCGGGCCCTTAGTACTACGACCCCTGAGCACTGTCCACTCAGCCGCGAAACCCCTTGCGTGCGCGCGCGCTCGTGCGTGTGTAATATGTGCAGAAGAAATATATGTGGTAGATATAAGAGGCAAAACAGACTGGTTAACAAGGCGGGGTCCAAGAGCTAATAGCTCGATTCTGCAGACACAGACAGACAGAGACACACACACACACACACACACACACACACACACACACACACACACACACACACACACACACACACACACGCGCGCGCACACGCACGCACACGCACACACACGCACACACACACGCACACACACACGCACACACACACGCACACACACACGCACACACACACGCACACACACACGCACACACACACGCACACACACACACACGCACACACACACACACGCACACACACACACACACATCACAGGAAGTGATGTGGTGGAGGCTGACTCCATACACAGTCTCAAATGTAGATATGATAGAGCCCAATAGGCTCAGGAACCTGTACACCAGTTGATTGACAGTTGAGAGGCGGGACCAAAGAGCCAGAGCTCAACCTCCGCAACCACAAATATGTGATCACACACACACACAGCCCGCGGCACCTCACGTGGACACAATCAGGTAACCACCACGATGACTGCCAAACAATTTAACAGAGGAGCGTTGCTATCCACCATCCACCAGTCACTAACCGTAGGACGCTCCTCCCCCTTCCCCCCCCCCCGGCCACCACACCACCTTAACTACCACTCAGGTTGCCCCTCGCGCTCAGCACCCATCATGGCAGTGTGGTCCCCGGACACAGGTCTGACTCGTCCCTGGAGCCCAATTCCCGGGAAAGGTAGTTACGGGGAGTGTAATGATGGGGAACTATGGACCAGACACAGCTCACTACCTGTTGACAGCCTCGTTGAGGTCGCCGCACCCCCCCCCCTACCCCCCCCCCCCCCCACACACACAAACCGACCTTCACACAACACATCAACAACATTTCGTAACATCAGTGTGTCTACCTTCAAATCAATATTTGTCAACACTTGAATGAACAATATTAAAATAAGTAACACTAATGAAGAACATTATTAACCTTTTTGATTAATGAACCTTAATTAAAGATCAAGCTTTTGCGGATAATAATATTATCAACAAGTTATAATAATAATAATACACAGACAAATGACATTACCGTGATACATCAATGAAAAACTCCACAGGAGCCGTGATGAGGGTTCGAACCTGTGGGGTGGGTGTTCCTAGACGCACGCTCTAAACCACTACGCCACCACATGCTCCAAAGACTTGCAGCCTGGGGTACTACTCTGCTCCCTCGAGCATTCGCTTGACCTTGTCGTGGCGTAGTAGTTTAGAGCGGGCGTCTGGGAATACCCAATACACAGGTTCGAATCCTCTTCACGGATCCTGTGGAGTTTTTCATTAATAATAATATTTTATATTAATAATAATATATAAATTACAGAAACTAGAAGACGGCCAACCTACTCATGAAGAACTCCCCAGACACCAAAGAGAACGCCTTAAGAGAGACCAACGTCGTCTATGCCTTCACATGCCCACTTGGGGACTGTCAGTCCCAAAGATCTCAGTATATAGGCAAGACCACAACGTCTCTTTCTAGGCGATGAAATAATCGACAGGTAAAACAACAACAGAAGACTGGACATCAGCGAGGCCCTACACATCAAAAAGTCAACACCAGCAATCAACATCCAGTTAACACATAATTACAGTCTACCCACTTCAAGACCCCGAGCCAAGAGACAGGATTCGCAAGAACATAAGCTGCTGATGTTGATGCATGTAATTGGAACTACTTGGAACTGTTGTTCAGAGTAGTCGAGTCTAAAACAACAGTATGGTAAATTAGTCTTTGAGTGTGTAAGGAGTGACCATGCGAAACGCACCCCCCCCCCCCCCTAGGCATCAGACCATAATAAAAGGTGTGAAAATGAACTTTGTAGTTAATTTTTCACCTTTCCTCGACAATGAAGAAAAACATAAGACCACCACCTCGACCACCACTATGCTCCTCAACCACCACAACCACCCCTCCTCCCCCCCCCCACCCCCACCCATCACCACAACCTCCCTGTAAATACCTTAATATTCTCCCCTACGTTTAACCTTAGTATTTGACATGCTTTAAATTACACCTCAATATTGTCCTTGTCTGGTGAATGTATGAGTCAGTGTACGCTACACCCACCAGCAGTGTTGTGTCTACCCTCGCTACACCCACCAGCAGTGTTGTGTCTCCCCTCGCTACACCCACCAGCAGTGTTGTGTCTACCCTCGCTACACCCACCAGCAGTGTTGTGTCTACCCTCGCTACACCCACCAGCAGTGTTGTGTCTCCCCTCGCTACACCCACCAGCAGTGTTGTGTCTCCCCTCGCTACACCCACCAGCAGTGTTGTGTCTCCCCTCGCTACACCCACCAGCAGTGTTGTGTCTCCCCTCGCTACACCCACCAGCAGTGTTGTGTCTCCCCTCGCTACACCCACCAGCAGTGTTCTGTCTCCCCTCGCTACACCCACCAGCAGTGTTGTGTCTCCCCTCGCTACACCCACCAGCAGTGTTGTGTCTCCCCTCGCTACACCCACCAGCAGTGTTGTGTCTACCCTCGCTACACCCACCAGCAGTGTTGTGTCTACCCTCGCTACACCCTCCAGCAGTGTTGTGTCTACCCTCGCTACACCCACCAGCAGTGTTGTGTCTACCCTCGCTACACCCTCCAGCAGTGTTGTGTCTACCCTCGCTACACCCACCAGCAGTGTTGTGTCTACCCTCGCTACACCCTCCAGCAGTGTTGTGTCTACCCTCGCTACACCCACCAGCAGTGTTGTGTCTACCCTTGCTACACCCTCACACACTCCCACGGTGCCATACATCCTCCTCCCCTCGCTACACCGCCTCGGGGACCGTGTACACCCTCACCGGCCAGCGGCACCCCACCAGCGACCCTCTGGCGATGAACACATTACTCGTTCACCACCATCTATGCCAGGAATGTTCTCACCAATTACTTTTTTTCTCCTCCAACACATTCAAATTGAAACCACTGCATCATTTCCGTCACTAGTGGTGGTCTTGTTGTGAGAAACTAACCATCACACACACATATCTACAGGGTAGATAAAGATAAAATGTTTAACACTGGTGGGACGCGAACAAGGGGACACAGGTGGAAACTGAGTACCCAAATGAGCCACAGGGACGTTAGAAGGAACTTTTTCAGTGTCAGAGTAGTTAACAGATGGAATGCACTAGGCAGTGATGTGGTGGAGGCTGACTCCATACACAGTTTCAAGTGTAGATATGATAGAGCCCAGTAGGCTCAGGAACCTGTACACCAGTTGATTGACAGTTGAGAGGCGGGACCAAAGAGCCAGAGCTCAACCCCCGCAAGCACAACTAGGTGAGTACCTGAAGGTAATGGAAGCAATAAATGAGGGGGGGGGGTGTCAACAGGGGGGCGGCAGTACAGGAACAGTGATATGGGCGGGCGGGGCGCTCCCAGCCACTAACCTCATGCCCCCTCACACATAGGGTACATTCACCACACCGACAGCAACACTATACACCTGTATAGCCTTCCTCACTCTCCCTCTCATTCATTCATCTATGTGTCTCAAGTGTGTAGCCTGGCTTGTAGACACCTACACAGCCAGGCTTGCACCTATACAGTCAGACTTACACCTATACGGCCAGGCTTTCATCTATCCCCCTCCGTCTCAGCTCGTGAGAGGCGGGCCAGGGAGTGTTGTGACACCGGCGGTGACGCGCACCGCGCACAAACACTTACTTAAATGATCTTCATTAACACTTACAAAACACCAGCCCGAAAGTCTGCCGTTAACATTGTTGCACACCAGCAACCACAACACCACCCTGAATACCACAGTAATGCGCGGGAGTATTGACCAACAATTGTAATAACAATATAAGGTTAACACTTGGTCAGTACTTCAGTGTGGAGTGCAACATACCTTGAGGGCAATACCATTACTGCGTGATCAATATTCACACTCACGTGTCCGCTAGCGAGTGCCAGCCTTCTCCACATGCTACACACACACACACACACCATTACCAATTAATTGGCTAATTTGTAACTACATCAGCTACTTGTGAGCAGTTTTCTCAGCATCATATATCCCCTCAGCGGGTACTTTTTCAATAAGTTCCCAAACTTACTGACTCACGGCGCACGCATACACACACACACACACACACACACACACACACACACACACACACACACACACACACACACACACACACACACACAGTGTCTTCTTCAGTGTCAGAGTAGTTAACAGACGGAATGCATTAGGCAGTGATGTGGTGGAGGCTGACTCCATACACAGTTTCAAGTGTAGATATGATAGAGCCCAGTAGGCTCAGGAACCTGTACACCAGTTGATTGACGGTTGAGAGGCGGGACCAAAGAGCCAGAGTCGTAGTCCCAAGGGTCCGGGTTCCATCCCCGTTAGATTCAGAATTCATTTAATAGAATATATTTAATAGAACCAGGTGACAACAAATAGACACGACAACAAATAGACACGACAACAAATAGACACGACAACAAATAGACACGACAACAAATAGACACGACAACAAATAGACACGACAGAAAATGGTAGGCAGACTATATTTTGTTCACAGGGGAGTACCTAAGCAACAGAAGACAGAGAGATACTGTGAGGGACGTGACCTGTGTGTGGCGAGATGTCACTAGCAGTCTCCAGCAAGGTTCAGTTCTCAGACCTACACTGTTTCTCTTATATAAACGATCATCCAGAGAGAACAGACTTCTTCCTCTCGATGTTTGCTGATGCAAAAATTATGAGGATTAAGACATAGCAATTAGGCAGCAGAAGGCTACAAGATAACCTGAACAAACCGAATGAATGGTCCAGTAAGTGGCTACTAGAATTGAACTCAAGTAAATGTAATGAAACTAGGTGTAGGAAGCAGGAGGTCGGACACAGATGACAATGGGAGATGAAATCTTTCGAGATTCAGGCAGAGAAAGATTTGGGGGTTGATATCACATCGAATCAGTCTCCTGAAGTTCACATCAAAATGATGTCATCAGCGGTATATGTGAGGCTGGCAAACATAGGAACTGCCTTTAGAAACTGGTGTAAGGAATTATTCAGAACCTTGTGTACCACATACGGCAGACTAATCCTGGAATATGTGGCACCAACATGAAGTCTTTGAGTACTGCTCAGTACTTGTACTCACTTCCCCTTTCAGAGCAAGAAGTTTCTGAATTAGAGGGAATACAGAGAACTTATTACGGCACGCATACACACAATAAAACATCTAAATTAGTGAGACAGTCTCAAAGCTCTTAATATGTACTCTCTGGAGAGAACACGGGACAGGTATCAAATAATATATACATGGAAGATACTGGAGGATCAAGTACACAATTTACACAGTAGATAACAACACACTGTAGTGAGAAATACGGAAGGAAATGCAGAATAGAACCAATGAAGAGTAGAGGTGCCATAGGCACAATCAGAGAACACCGTCTGAACATCAGAGGTCCACAGCTGTTCAACACCCTCCAGCAACCAGTAGAAATATTGCTGGAACAAAGGTGGATATCTTCAAGAAACATCTAAATAAGTTCTTCCAATAAATGCCTGACCAACCGGGTTGTAGTGGATAATTGGCCGCTCCAAGCAACAGCCTGTTGGACCAAGTTATCCCAAGTCCAGCCTGGCCCCCAGGCCGGGCTCGGGAAATAGAACTATCGAAACCCTCTCCAGGTATTCTCCAGGTAAGTCGATAAGTTGTTGGTATTCTCCAGGTAAGTCAAGCACAAGCCGAAGTTGGAGAAGGTTCAAAGGTATGACCACCAGACTAGTCCCAGAGCTACGAGGCATGAGATATGAGGAAATGCTGCAGAGATTTATCCTCCCGTGGCTGGAAGACATGAATATGGAAAGACACGATTACCGCGACAAATTCTCTGAGAAACTGATGGGTAGATCAGGACATTATTCAGCACTTGTGTTCCTCGAACAAGTGAACACAAACTATCTTGAGTTATCTTGAGATAATATCTTGAGATGATTTCGGGGCTTTAGTGTCCCGGCGGCCCGGTCCTCGACCAGGCCCTCGACCAGGCCTCCACTAACTAACTACCCAAATGAGCCACATATAGAAATAATTAGTTTTCAGTGTCATTGTAGTGAACAAATGGAAGGTGATAATAAGCGAGGTGGAGGAGGGAAGGAGAGTAAGAAGTGAGAGGAGGAAGAAAGGACGGGATAAGGGAATTAGGTGACGGGAGTGTGTTGAGAGGGTACACGAGCAAGACAAGACAGGTGACAGACAGAAGCAGCGGCCAGAGTGCCACACCATCACCACTTGTCTCCCCCCCCCCCCAAGGCTCAGTCTTGGCACCACTGCTCTCACTAATGTGAATGATCTACCCGAGGGAGTGAGCTGGAGCATGCCCCTGCTTGTACACGATACACAGCTAATGAGGAATGTAAAAACAGAGGACGACACTATCACAGGTCGAGCCTGGTCTCAGGCCGGGCTCGGGGGGGGGGGGGGGGGTAGAACTCCCAGAACCATCTCCCTACAGCAAGTTACAAGGAGGACCTTGATGAACTCCGGGAGTGGTCAAATGAATGGTTGCTGAAGTTCAATCCTGAAAGGTGTAAGGTAATGAAGATGGGAACGGAGGGAAAGTAGACCAGGATATGTTCACACAATACAGGAATGCCAACAACAGGAAGCGGAAAGAGGACAAGATCTGGGAGTAGACAGAGCCCCAACACCACCGGCACACACACACACACACACACAGCCTGGGGCCTCGTAGCCTGGTGGATAGCGCGCAGGACTCGTAATTCTGTGGCGCGGGTTCGATTCCCGCACGAGGCAGAAACAAATGGGCAAACTTTCTTTCACCCTAAGTGCCCCTGTTACCTAGCAGTAAATAGGTACCTGGGAGTTAGTCAGCTGTAACGGGCTGCTTCCTGGGGTGTGTGTGTGTGTGGTGTGGGGAAAAAAAAAAAAAAAGTAGTTAGTAAACAGTTGATTGACAGTTGAGAGGCGGGCCGAAAGAGCAAAGCTCAACCCCCGCAAAACACAACTAGTAAACACACACACACACACACACACACACACACACACACACACACACACACACACAGCCATGGTAACATCGCAGCAAAAGCTACACAACATTACAATGACAATGATATACACAAGCACAAAAGAGAAAAAGCAACAATAACAGCCACAGTAGCAGCAGTGACAGCAGTAGCTGCAGTAACAGCAGCAATAACAGTAGCAGCAGAGTGGTTGAGGGGATGAGGTAGGAGCTGAGGAGGGAGGATCACTGGCCCCGAGTGAGAGATTCCTAAGGTTAATGTTAAGGCTAATGATGCAGCTTCCTGTGTCATGCCCCGACCTCACCCCCGCCACCCCACACTACCAGAGAAGGCACCGGGAGGCGTGAACATGGTGCAGAGCCCCAAACACTGTGGCCAGTGTGTGTGTGTGTGTGTGTGTGTGTGTGTGTGTGTGTGTGTGTGTGTGTGTGTGTGTGTGTGTGTGTGTGTGTGTGTGTGTGTGTGTGTGTGTGCTTGCGTGCGTGCGTGCCTGTGTACTCACCTAGTTGTGCTTGCGGGGGTTGAGCTCTGGCTCTTTGGTCCCGCCTCTCAACCGTCAATCAACAGGTGTACAGATTCCTGAGCCTATTGGGCTCTATCATATCTACACTTGAAACTGTGTATGGAGTCAGCCTCCACCACATCACTTCCTAAGCTGTGTGTGTGTGTGTGTGTGTGTGTGTGTGTGTGTGTGTGTGTGTGTGTGTGTGTGTGTGTGTGTATTTACTATTTGTGCCTGCAGGCTCCATCTGTTAGCTGATGAACCTCGCCTTTCAACACTGTGTGCGTGCGTGCGAGCGTACTTGTGTGTGCAGGTTTGGTGGCCAGCTGGGGGAGGCCAGTACAGGTGTGTGGTGGGGGAGACCAGTACAGGTGTGGTGGCCAGTACAGGTGTGGTGGCCAGTACAGGTGTGGTGGCCAGTACAGGTGTGGTGGCCAGCTGGGGGGAGGCCAGTACAGGTGTGGTGGCCAGCTGGGGGAGGCCAGTACAGGTGTGTGGTGGGGGTGGCCAGTACAGGTGTGGTGGCCAGTACAGGTGTGGTGGCCAGTACAGGTGTGGTGGCCAGTACAGGTGTGGTGTCCAGCTGGGGGGAGGCCAGTACAGGTGTGGTGGCCAGCTGGGGGAGGCCAGTACAGGTGTGGTGGCCAGTACAGGTGTGGTGGCCAGCTGGGGGGAGGCCAGTACAGGTGTGGTGGCCAGATGGGGGGAGGCCAGTACAGGTGTGTGGGCCCCACACCCACGTCTGGGCAACGTGACCCACAACCTGTGGCGGGCCGGGGTGGTCAGCCAGGCTCTCACACAACCAACACCTTCATACTATAACCTGCTGCTGAGTCCTGCTCTCCTTCCCTGGTGTAGCCCCCCTCCACACACACACACACATGACATGACATAGTGGGGACATGATCACCACATTCAAGATTCTCAAGGGAATTGATAGGGTAGATAAAGACAGTCTATTTAACACAAGGGGAACGCGCACAAGGGGACACAGGTGGAAACTGAGTGCCCAAATGAGCCACAGAGATATTAGAAAGAACTTTTTTAGTGTCAGAGTGGTTGACAAATGGAATGCATTAGGGGGTGATGTAGTGGAGGCTGACTCCATACACAGTTTCAAGTGTAGATATGATAGAGCCCAATAGGCTCAGGAATCTGTACACCAGTTGATTGACGGTTGAGAGGCGGGACCAAAGAGCCAGAGCTCAACCCCCGCAAACACAACTAGGTGAGTACAACTAGGTGAGTACACACACACACACACACAAAACTTGTTACGAAATCGTGGTAGTGCAGTTACTGAACAGGTGTAGCCAACAGGTGTACTGGTGTAGACAAGAGGTATACTGGTGTAGACATGAGGTATACCGGTGTAGATAACAGGTATACTGGTGTAGCCAAGAGGTACACTGGTGTAGACAAGAGGTATACTGGTGTAGACAAGAGGTATACCGGTGTAGATAACAGGTATACTGGTATAGCCAAGAGGTATACTGGTGTAGACAAGAGGTATACTGGTGTAGACAAGAGGTATACTGGTGTAGACAAGAGGTATACCGGTGTAGATAACAGGTATACTGGTGTAGCCAAGAGGTACACTGGTGTAGACAAGAGGTATACTGGTATAGCCAAGAGGTATACTGGTGTAGACAAGAGGTATACTGGTGTAGACAAGAGGTATACTGGTGTAGACAAGAGGTATACTGGTGTAGACAAGAGGTATACTGGTGTAGACAAGAGGTATACTGGTGTTAGCAAGTAAGACTTACCAGACAGGAGTGTAGTAGCCGCCGGGAGGGCAAGCTTAGTCACCCAGTACTGGGTATTGGGGTTACGTACCCACCAGTGCCCCACATGACTGCTCACACTGTTGTAGCACACTCGCAGCTCGTGCTCCAGCTCCTGGCATCCACCTCTCTTCCATAAATCCCTTGGGTTTAAGCATATCCGTGTTTAAATTCATGTACGAAGTCGTCTTCCCCCACTACTCTGTCCTGACGCTGAAGAATGGCACGCATGATTGCTTGGCCAATCTTCTCATCATCAGAATATTACATTTAGTATATTAAACTCTGGTAACCACGTGTCCGTTTATTCAAAGCTAGTCAGTTCTGAATCATCTGGAGACATTAATGTGTACTTCCACAGCCATTGGAAAGGTCTATTGTCTACTACTCTGTGACACCTCTGTATGAGGTGAGCACCAGCGTGCGTGCGTGCGTGCGTGTGTGTGTGTGTGTGTGTGTGTGTGTGTGTGTGTGTGTGTGTGTGTGTGTGTGTGTGTGTGTGTGTGTGCGTGTGTGTGCGTGTGTGTGTGTGTGTGTGTACTCACTAAGTTGTGCTTGCGGGGGTTGAGCTCTTGCTCTTTGGCCCCGCCTCTCAACTGTCAATCAGACAGTTGTACAGGTTCCTGAGCCTATTGGGCTCTATCATATCTACATTTGAAAGTGTGTATGGAGTCAGCCTCCACCACATCACTGCCTAATCCGGTGAGAGGTAAGTGAAGTGTGAGTGAGGTGTGAGTGAGGTGTGAGTGAGTTGTGAGTGAGGATGAGTACGGGTGGAGTGAGTACAAGGTGCCCCTGGTAAAGGTGGCGAGGAGTCAGTGGATGTAGGGCACGAGGTGAACGCTCACAGGTTCACACACTGACTCTCTCTCTCCCTCCCTACCACCCCAACTGTCTTATTCACCACCCCCATGCCCCCACCACCACAACCACAACCACTCGCCCTGCTACATACAACACACCTGCCCATAGCGCCCACCGCCGCCTGCTGTAGGACGCGACAATCACCTCAACACTGTCACTGACGTGACAAGCCAGGCGCTGAAGACACTACCTCAAGAAGATGATGCCAGAAGCTGTATAGTGTCAAGAACAAACATCAATCTACCTTTCTCATGACCCTGTAATACCTCCATAGTTAAGACCTATCATTGATGTATAGGGTGATTGTAATGGTTAATTGGTTATTAGTTAATTGTAAATACACGACGCGACAAGCGGCGACCGGTCGGCCGAGCGGACAGCACGCTGGGCTTGTGATCCTGGGTTCGATCCCAGGCGCCGGCGAGAAACAATGGGCAGAGTTTCTTTCACCCTATGCCCCTGTTACCTAGCAGTAAAATAGGTACCTGGGTGTTAGTCAGCTGTCACGGGCTGCTTCCTGGGGGTGGAGGCCTGGTCGAGGACCGGGCCGCGGGGACACTAAAGCCCCGAAATCATCTCAAGATGCAGGCGATGAGTCACAATAACGTGGCTGAAGTATGTTGACCAGACCACACACTAGAAGTTGAAGGGACGACGTAACGTTTCGGTCCGTCCTGGACCATTCTCAAGTCGATTGTCGACTTGAGAATCGACTTGAGAATGGTCCAGGACGGACCGAAACGTCGTCGTCCCTTCAACTTCTAGTGTGTGGTCTGGTCATCATCTCAAGATAACCTCAAGATAAGATGACCGGCAATGATGGCCACTGGCACCCGTTCTACACTGGCAACCACTTGCCAGCTGCCACAAGAAATATGATCATTCATACACTTGTTCAAGGATGATTTACAGCTGAAAACAATTAATTAAGACTGAAGACGACTGTGTTATTTTACTTGGACGACCCAGAGGTGGTTCCTGTGATGGTGAGGAGGAGTGGCTGTTAGACTTCACCCTTAACACGTGCAAGTTCATGGCAATAGTCAGGTATTGTAGTGAGGTGTACATGGCATGTCTACTGGAGACCTGGGGCCACCTGTTGCCATTCTACCGTCACCCGTTGCCACCTGTTGCCACGCTCCCGCCGCCACCTGTTGCCACGCTCCCGCCGCCACCTGTTGCCACGCCCCCGCCGCCACCTGTTGCCACGCCCCCGCCGCCTCCTGTTGCCACGCCCCCGCCGCCACCTGTTGCCACGCCCCCGCCGCCACCTGTTGCCACGCCCCCGCCGCCACCTGTTGCCACGCCCCCACCACCTCCACCACGCCCCCACCACCCCCCACCACGCCCCCACCACCTGTCGCCACGCCCCCGCCACCTGCTCCGTGGCTCCACGCGCCACAAGCACCCAGTAATTACCACATCTCACCCCTGATACAGTTGACACTATAAAACAGAGTGAGTGAGGCAGACATTTTCTCCCACATATTAACTAGGGGTTTTGTGTCGTCGCTTCATTCATAAGGTTGTGATCAACGACGGAACACGGGGAGGGAGCCAACAGTGTTGTAGCTGGCGTCCACACTGGTGTAACTGATCTTTGTCAGTACTAACAACGGAGGCACGGAGGGAGGCAGGGAGGGAGGGAGGGAGGGAGGGAGGCAGGCAGGCAGGCAGGCAGGCAGGCAGGCAGGCAGGCAGGCAGGGAGGGAGGGAGGGAGGGAGGGAGGGAGGGAGGGAGGGAGGGAGGGAGGGAGGGAGGGAGGCAGGCAGGGAGGGAGGCAGGCAGAGAGGGTGAAAGGCAGGCAGGCAGGGAGGGAGGCAGGCAGGGAGGGAGGGAGGGAGGGAGGGAGGGAGGGAGGGAGGGAGGCAGGTAGGCAGGTAGGCACGGAGGGAGGCAGGCAGGCAGGGAGGGAGGGAGGGAGGGAGGGAGGGAGGGAGGCAGGCAGGCAGGTAGGCACGGAGGGAGGCAGGCAGGCAGGGAGGGAGGGAGGGAGGGAGGGAGGGAGGGAGGGAGGCAGGTAGGCAGGCAGGGAGGCAGGCAGGGAGGGAGGCAGGCAGGCAGGGAGGCAGGCAGGGAGGGAGGCAGGCAGAGAGGGTGATAAGCAGGCTGGGAGGCAGGCAGGCAGGGAGGGAGGGAGGGAGGCAGGCAGAGAGGGTGAGAGGCAGGCAGGCAGGGAGGGAGGCAGGGAGGGAGGGAGGCAGGCAGGGAGGGAGGCAGGCAGAGAGGGTGAAAGGCAGGCAGGCAGGGAGGGAGGCAGGCAGGGAGGGAGGGAGGCAGGGAGGGAGGCAGGCAGAGAGGGTGAGAGGCAGGCAGGCAGGCAGAGAGGGTGAGAGGCAGGCTGGCAGGCAGGGAGGATGGCAGGCAGAGAGGGAGGATGGCAGGCAGAGAGGGTGAGAGGCAGGCTGGCAGGCAGGGAGGATGGCAGGCAGAGAGGGAGGATGGCAGGCAGAGAGAGAGGGTGATAGGCAGGCAGGCAGGCAGGCAGGGAGAATGGCAGGCAGAGAGAGAGGGTGATAGGCAGGCAGGCAGGCAGGCAGGGAGGATGGCAGGCAGAGAGAGAGGGTGATAGGCAGGGAGGCAGGGAGCCAGGGGAGTAAACTCAGTGATGTGAAGTATATAGTCAAAATCACCAGTAGAATACCTGAGAAAACAAGAGGATACCTTAAGATCTACAACAGATCATCATCTTGTTTTAAATTCAGCTACTGGGAACACAGAGTGGCAAGTAGCACGGGCTATGGTGAGCCCGTAGTGGACTTACCCAGCACAGGAACAGTGCTGCGTGCCCTTCAGATGGTGGTGGTTGTCAAGACTAAGACAACAACTACCATCTTGGTAACAAGTCCCGTGGTTAGTCTTGACTGCTACACTTAACATTATACAGTCTTGAAGAAGCTCTTACAAGATTTTGAGTGGATCGTTTACCACTCTATTGAAGGGTTGGGTTACCTCGTTATCCGAGATTATCACATTATCTCTGTTTACTCAAATATAATGTTTAGCTGTCTGAGTCTCGCAAGTGTTTACGTCATGTTAGTATAAAAACACTAGCCAAGGAGATGAACACGCCAGGCTTCGCGAGAACTCATGAATGAGGTTAAGTGCTGGAGTAGATGAGGTTAAGTGCTGAAGTAGATGAAGGTTAAGTGCTGGAGTAGATGAGGTTAAGTGCTGGAGTAAATGAGGTTAAGTGCTGGAGTAGATGAGGTTAAGTGCTGGAGTAGATGAGGTTAAGTGCTGGAGTAGATGAGGTTAAGTGCTGGAGTAGATGAAGGTTAAGTGCTGGAGTAGATGAGGTTAAGTGCTGGAGTAGATGAGGTTAAGTGCTGGAGTAGATGAGGTTAAGTGCTGGAGTAGATGAGGTTAAGTGCTGGAGTAGATGAGGTTAAGTGCTGGAGTAAATGAGGTTAAGTGCTGGAGTAGATGAGGTTAAGTGCTGGAGTAGATAAGGTTAAGTGCTGGAGTAGATGAGGTTAAGTGCTGGAGTAAATGAGGTTAAGTGCTGGAGTATATGAGGTTAAGTGCTGGAGTAGATGAGGTTAAGTGCTGGAGTAGATGAGGTTAAGTGCTGGAGTAGATGAGGTTAAGTGCTGGAGTAGATGAGGTTAAGTGCTGGAGTAGAACCACGTCAAGGGTGATTATTGTTTACTACCAATTTCTCCGTCGTCACTGAGGGAGACCCCTCACTCCGTAAGGTGAGGGAAGGCGAGGGGGAAAGAGGGGTGAGGAATGTGGGAAAGGTGAGGGAGGGGGAAGCAATAGATGAGAAGATGAGGGGTGTGAAGACACGAGATCTACGATACCTCTCTCGCAGACCACGCACGGTTGCTGCCTCACCCGTGACAACCACGCCCTTCCCACCTCCTACACCTCACCCACCCACACCCAAGGTGGGTGAGGGTGGGTGAGGTGGGGTGTCCACTACCCAACATGTGTAAACATCCCCACACTCGCCAGCTGCCACACCCACGGTGTCACGTAGGGAACAACCTGTCATAACTCACACTCTTCCCAATGTCGAAACCTATTCTTCATTCTCTACCTCTCCATCATAAAAATTGGTGTTTCGTGAACAATGTGCCGTAACCCAACTGAGTTAACCATAATAAAGGCGTTTAAGTGGCGGTAAAGGTGATATAGGAATCTCTCACACGCACACACATGGTAGACGGTTGGAACAAGGGAGGTGGTGGAGGCCAAAACCGTCAGTAGTTTCAAAGTGTTATATGACAAAGAGTGCTGGGAAGACGGGACGCCACGAGCGTAGCTCTCATCCTGTAACCACGTTAATGTAATTACACACACACACACAAACTTCCCATGGTAAGTAGATGTGTAATGTAAGCAGACCGTAAAGCTGTTGTACAAGTATTCATGTCTGTTACATGTCTTGAGATTCAGTATTAGGTTGGCTGTCTTCCAGATGGTCGGTAGATCCACCTCCGGTGGCTGTACGATATCTGTTTGTTTATTTATTTATTTATATACAAGAAGGTACATTGGGGGTTAACAGAGAACATAGAAATTAAGTTGTTTTAACATTCTTGTAAAGCCACTAGCACGCATAGCGTTTCGGGCAAAGCTTGCCTGCTACAAGCCTGCCACAAGCCTGCTACAAGCCTGCTACAAGCCTGCCACAAGCCTGTTACAAGCCTGCCACAAGCCTGTTACAAGCCTGCCACAAGTAGCAGGCTTGTGGCTCCAGCTCACTACTACAGCATCTCCTGCAACATATTGTCAGGTGCTATTGCACGTGTTCAATTCTTCTTAATGACTTAAAACTGCCTCACTGTTTCCATCTTTGCTAATCTTGCCTTATTTGGCAGTCATCTTAGACCTTACATATTGCCTCGGGCAGCGAAAGATCGCTGCGCGTTTTGAACTGTTGGAGGTAACCTTGAGGTTATCTTGAGATGATTTCGGGGCTTTTTTAGTGTCCCCGCGGCCCGGTCCTCGACCAGGCCTCCACCCCCAGGAAGCAGCCCGTGACAGCTGACTAACACCCAGGTACCTATTTTACTGCTAGGTAACAGGGGCATAGGGTGAAAAACTCTGCCCATTGTTTCTAGCCGGTGCCTGGGATCGAACCCAGGACCGCAGGATCACAAGTCCCGCGTGCTGTCCGCTCGGCCGACCGGCTCCCTGATTATCGTTTATTGTGTGGAGGTCAATAACTTCTCCAGCTTTGAGTAATTACCTAAGTGTAGTTACAGGATGAGAGCTACGCTCGTGGTGTCCCGTCTTCCCAGCACTCTTTGTCATATAACAAAAAAAGGTGAAAGAAACTGCCCATTTCTTACCGCTCCATCGGGAATCGAACCCGGAACCTCAGGTCTACGAATGCGAAGCGCTGTCCACTCAGCTGTCAGGGTCAGCTGTCAGAGTGTAGGTGATAATGAGGATATTTAAGCACATCCATATCCACGGGATCAGCCTCCTGCTTGTCGAATCAAAAGCTTAATTTCTGAACTGTTGTACACTTATAATTCGGAAAGTTTACATATAAATTACGGTACATTAATTACTTAATTGTCACAATACCAGCACAGATAATGACAGTTCACTGTCATTATCAGGATAATGAACACTATTATCTTGTACGATACTCTGTCTATTTCTGCCGCCCAATGGCAGAAGCCTATCATACGTCAGGCTGCCGCGTCCAACAGCCTGGTTGACCAGACGACCAACCAGGAGGCCTGGTCGCAGACCGGGCCGCGGGGCCGGTGATTCCCGGAAGCTACACAAGGTAGAAAAGATTGGTTAATGCGTCACCGTCCCCGAACCCATGCTGGAAATGGCTAAGATAATATCGCCAGATGTCGCAGCCTCTCTCTCTCACGATCTTCTCCATCACCTTGCACGGGATGACACACTGACCAATCACCTTGCACGGGCTGAGACACTGACCAATCACCTTGCACGGGCTGAGACACTGACCAATCACCTTGCACGGGCTGAGACACTGACCAATCACCTTGCACGGGATGACACACTGACCAATCACCTTGCACGGGATGACACACTGACCAATCACCTTGCACGGGATGACACACTGACCAATCACCTTGCACGGGATGACACACTGACCAATCACCTTGCACGGGCTGAGACACTGACCAATCACCTTGCACGGGATGACACACTGACCAATCACCTTGCACGGGATGACACACTGACCAATCTCCTTGCACGGGATGACACACTGACCAATCACCTTGCACGGGATGACACACTGACCAATCACCTTGCACGGGCTGACACACTGACCAATCACCTTGTACGGGCTGAGACACTGACCAATCACCTTGCACGGGCTGAGACACTGACCAATCACCTTGCACGGGCTGAGGCACTGACCAATCACCTTGCACGGAATGAGACACTGACCAATCACCTTGCACGGGCTGAGACACTGACCAATCACCTTGCACGTGATGAGACACTGGCCAATCACCTTGCACGGGCTGAGACACTGGCCAATCACCTTGCATGGTACGGCATGTACCTAGTTTAGTGCCTCATTGTCTCCAACTTTCTTTTCGTTCTCCTTGGTAAGACAGGGTCGTGTCCAGACACCGGCATGACGCCTCCTACTTCATCTCTCGTAACATCCCAGTCCTCTCGTCTCGCTCTCTTTGACATCAGCAGCAGCAGCATCATCAGCAGCCCAATCAGTTCAGGCACTTCCCCCACCTCTTTGCTCTATTGTCCACACCTGCCGCAATCTCTTCAGCACTTACACACACACACACGCTTCTGTGTGTGTGTGTGTGTGTGTGTGTGTGTGTGTGTGTGTGTGTGTGTGTGTGTGTGTGTGTGTGTGTGTGTGTGTGTGTGTGTGTGTGTACTCACCTAGTACTCACCTAGTTGTGTTTGCGTGGGGTTGAGCTCTGGCTCTTTGGTCCCGCCTCTCAACCGTCAATCAACAGGTGTACAGATTCATGAGCCTATCGGGCTCTGTCATATCTACACTTGAAACTGTGTATGGAGTCAGCCTCCACCACATCACTTCCTAATGCATTCCATTTGTCAACCACTCTGACACTAAAAAAGTTCTTTCTAATATCTCTGTGGCTCATTTGGGCACTCAGTTTCCACCTGTGTCCCCTAGTACGTGTGCCCCTTGTGTTAAATAGACTGTCTTTATCTACCCTATCAATCCCCTTCAGAATCTTGAATGTGGTGATCATGTCCCCCCTAACTCTTCTGTCTTCCAGCGAAGTGAGGTTTAATTCCCGTAGTCTCTCCTCGTAGCTCATACCTCTCAGCTCGGGTACTAGTCTGGTGGCAAACCTTTGAACCTTTTCCAGTTTAGTCTTATCCTTGACTAGATATGGACTCCATGCTGGGGCTGCATACTCCAGGATTGGCCTGACATATGTGGTATACAAAGTTCTGAATGATTCTTTACACAAGTTTCTGAATGCCGTTCGTATGTTGGCCAGCCTGGCATATGCCGCTGATGTTATCCGCTTGATATGTGCTGCAGGAGACAGGTCTGGCGTGATATCAACCCCAAGTCTTTTTCCTTCTCTGACTCCTGAAGAATTTCCTCTCCCAGATGATACCTTGTATCTGGCCTCCTGCTCCCTACACCTATCTTCATTACATTACATTTGGTTGGGTTAAACTCTAACAACCATTTGTTCGACCATTCCTTCAGCTTGTCTAGGTCTTCTTGAAGCCTCAAACAGTCCTCTTCTGTTTTAATCCTTCTCATAATTTTAGCATCGTCCGCAAACATTGAGAGAAATGAATCGATACCCTCCGGGAGATCATTTACATATATCAGAAACATATAAATATATCTGTGTGTGTGTGTGTGTGTGTGTGTACTCACCTAGTTGTATTCACCAAGTTGTGTTTGCGGGGGTTGAGCTCTGGCTCTTTGGTCCCGCCTCTCAACCGTCTATCAACTGATACGTGTGTGTGTGTGTGTGTGTGTGTGTGTGTGTGTGTGTGTGTGTGTGTGTGTGTGTGTGTGTGTGTGTGTGTGTGTGTGTGTGTGTGTGTCTGTGTGTGTCTGTGTGTGTCTGTGCGTTACGTAGTTACCTGTTTTTCCACCTGAGTTCCTTTCAAGTCAAATAGCTAGGCCCAGTCCATGGTATCTATTCCGTTTAGTATTTGTATGTCGCGGTCATGTTTCCCCTTGATTCTGTGCTCCCCTTCAGTAACGTCTGGTGTGTGTGCCTGTCTGTGTGTCCCTCTGAGAGGTTCAGGAGGCTCACACATGAACACCAAGTGGCGCTCGGAATTTATTATGCACCCCATACTCATCCTGTGAGCGGTAGCGCAAAAAAGAATTAGGCACAAAAGGTGTTTATCAGACCTCAACGGAGATTATTACATTAACAACTACTTCTATCTCGCACACCTCATCCTTATCGTCAGCTAGTTACAAAGATTGTTCCATTTCAATAGCTATGTAGTTACAATTAATAATTATATATTAATGGTAGGTGCGCTCTAATGGAGGATTCGAACGGTTGAAATCTGAACTTGCCTTCTTCCCTGATGGGCCAGAAAGGTGGCCGTGCTGGGGAGAACCACCACCACCCACACGGAAAACCGGGCAATTAATTCTTGGAACCAAATGACAGTTACCACAAGCGGCTCCGCCACGCCGCTGCTGCTGTTGCTGTATTTGACACCTGGCCAGTGTCACTGGCTGGCCAGGCCGTGGGCGTGACTGGCCGGCCAGGCCGTGGGAGGAGTGACTGGCCGGCCAGGCCGTGGGAGGAGTGACTGGCTGGCCAGGCCGTGGGAGGAGTGACTGGCCGGCCAGGCCGTGGGAGGAGTGACTGGCCGGCCAGGCCGTGGGAGGAGTGACTGGCCGGCCAGGCCGTGGGAGGAGTGACTGGCCGGCCAGGCCGTGGGCGTGACTGGCCGGCCAACACACCTACCCCGCCCCACCTACCCCCTCCCCCATCCTAGCGTCTCACTATTACCTTACCATAACTTCGGAGCTCAGCGTCCCCGCGGCCCGGTCCTCGACCAGGCCTTCTCCGCAGGATTCTAAAGAGAAGGAACCGCGGCGTGCATTTACCTACTGGTAAGTCTTGGCGTTGATCATCTTGGAGGCGGGGAGCGTGGCTTGTGACCCTGTGTGCGTGTCTCCACGCATGCGCCGCGGAGCTAATGCGTCTCTATGGACCCCACAGACCGTGACCACACATGCCACGGGGCAGGAGGGACGCGCCGTGTCTTATCACATACCTCACAACTGATTTTTAGGACTGGTAGTGAGTTTTTTTTTTTTTACAGGAGGGTATGACTCGTGACGCCTGTTAGCAGACTGAGAGCTTTCCCTTCCCTGAGCTGATGGTAAGTCTAACTTACCCTACTACATTAAATTTTGCCCCGAGGGGCGAGTTTATTGGGCAGCGTCACTCATCCTGTGAGTGGACACACCGCCATAGTGACAGTATTGGGCAGCGCCACTCATCCTGTGAGTGGACACACCGCCATAGTGACAGTATTGGGCAGCGTCACTCATCCTGTGAGTGGACACACCGCCATAGTGACAGTATTGGGCAGCGCCACTCATCCTGTGAGTGGACACACCGCCATAGTGACAGTATTGGGCAGCGCCACTCATCCTGTGAGTGGACACACCGCCATAGTGACAGTATTGGGCAGCGTCACTCATCCTGTGAGTGGACACACCGCCATAGTGACAGTATTGGGCAGCGCCACTCATCCTGTGAGTGGACACACCGCCATTGTGACAGTATTGGGCAGCGTCACTCATCCTGTGAGTGGACACACCGCCATAGTGACAGTATTGGGCAGCGCCACTCATCCTGTGAGTGGACACACCGCCATTGTGACAGTATTGGGCAGCGCCACTCATCCTGTGAGTGAACACACCGCCATAGTGACAGTATTGGGCAGCGCCACTCATCCTGTGAGTGGACACACCGCCATAGTGACAGCATGTACAACACTTCCCCCCCCCCCTCCCCCAATAGGAAGAAAACCCGCTGGGACTTGCTTAACTGTCTCAAGTGAACAGCTTCTCAAACAGGAAGATTAACATTGTCAACCCTTAAAATCTTACGTTTTCTTGCGGGTAAACATGAGGGAATCTTTTAAGAACAATATTTATATTTGACAATATGAGTTTCCTAACTCATTATGGGAGTTTATTATTCTAGACATATTTCTAATGACTTAGATGTTCACATTCTCTCAGGTAGTGGTCCGTCACTCTCACCACAGATGCTGTAACTCCGCTGCTCAACTGTTGTTTCCAATCCGAATCTCCATGGGGTATCTGTATCCAAGACGGATTCTTGATATTACCGATTCTCTCCCTCGTCCACCTCCTCTTCCTCCATAATGATTGGGATTGCCAGCAGCAACCATATTGTACCACCGTACAGATTCACCCATTTGTTCTTCTATCCTCAATTACCTTGTCACGGTGATATTGCCTCATTCTAATTTGTAGAAGTCTTGGATATGAAGTATTCAATGTGGTCTCCTTCAGCGCCTTCAGCAGCCAGCACATCTGCTGGTTCAGTCCCACATATTCCAACATGGGAGCGGAGCCACAGGAACTTGACGACTCTTCCCAGTTGGTTATTACCCCTCATCACAACTCTTGATTTCAGCGACTATCGCAAGACTTTCTGCCAGATTTTTACTAAGGCTATGTAGCGCTGCTTGTGAATCAGTGCAGATCACTGCGCCATTAGTGTTTCGTTCGAGTAATCTTAACGCCATAACAATGGCGGTTAGCTCTGCTTGCGTTGAAGAGGCATAGTTCTCAATACGTGCTTTTTGTTCATATCCGCATTGAAAGGCATTACCTAACCTTACTAGGTAATTAGGTTGAAAGGCATTACCTTACCCTACGCAAGGTAATGCCTTTCAACTAGGTTACCTTACTAGGTTGAAAGGCATTACCTTACCCTACGCAAGGTAATGCCTTTCAACTAGGTTACCTTACTAGGTTGAAAGGCATTACCTTACCCTACGCAAGGTAATGCCTTTCAACTAGGTTACCCTACTAGGTTGAAAGGCATTACCTTACCCTACGTCATTATGTGATCAATGGGCACATAATTTTTTTTCGTGTTCATTGCATTAAAATGAGTCAATATATCATATTCCTTCATTACCCATGTAATGCTAGGAAGCTTTGAATAGCTTTGAATAATTAGACGATCGCTGGGGGGCACCTAACACCACTTTGGTTATGTTTTAAGGTCCCAAAGTATCATATGTGCGTCGTGTGCACACAAAGTTGCAGAACTAATGTGTCAGATATTTACACGTGACTGTAAAGCTGCTTCAAGGATAACCTGAGACTGCCAATACCCAGGAGGAAGGGCGTGCTCACCCTTCTACTAGACACATCAAGGCCATAGTCTACACACGGCTACCCTGTGTTTAACATCAACCTAACCTAGTACACTAACGTAACACAGCCCAACGATATAGACAAGCGACTTGAGAATGGTCAAGGACGGACCGAAACGTCGTCGTCCCTTCATTTTCTAGTGTGTGGATTGGTCAACGATATATACGGTATGCAGATGGACACATTTGAAAGCGAGTGGTGTAGGGGAGGTTTGGACACGGTCTGGCCATCAAAGGTCTTCGCCGACGTGCGCGCCCAGCCATCAGTACCATATAAGACCCTACTGGACCATACACCGTCCTAAGGGCGCCCCATCAAATACCACTACTACTCTAAAGGGACGCAGAAAGGCAGGCATGCCATACCCTTCCCCTCATAAAACCCGTGCCACATCTTAATGGGAATAGGCGATAGGAAGCCTAGCTACACCACCTAGCCCCATCAATCGTTAATGGGTGAGCGTGTCACTCACTCAAACGGGGCGTGAAGCCCCATTTGAAGGGCTATCACCAGTGCAGGACATCTGGGAAGGTGACACACAGCACCGCTCCTGTGCCAGGTACGTCCACTACGGGCTCACCATAACCCGTGCTACTTGCCCCGCTCCTGTACCAGGTACCTCCACTACGGGCTCACCATAGCCCGTGCTACTTGGAACTTTTTGTTCCCAGTAGCCGAATCTTAAACATCATCATCATCTGAGAAGGAAGCAGCACTACGGGACAACACCAAGCCTTAAGTGCACAGTTGAATGCTGGAGGCGTGAAGGACGTGACCCGCCCACTCCAACACTTGGACAAAGACGGCGCATATATCATTCTTACAGGAAATACAATTACCACAAAACAACACACTAAGGGTTTTCCCGCTGGCCAAAGTTCAGTCCCCCACAAAGGTCCGCACGGAGACACAATAATAGTTCAGTCCGGCCTTACACCAGTGTACATGACAAGGTACACATATATGTATTGTGGTGATGGTGACCACCTCCACCACTCACCTTCACCTAACACCACTCACCTTAACTCATGTTCACTTTCTTTGTGTTAGATCAAGTTTTCCGTATGTTCACTCACTTAACTTGTGGGGTGAGGTAGGGGGGGGGGAGTTAAGGGGTGTGCGAGAGGGGGGGGGTAGTTTAGGGGGTGTACGAGGGGAGAGAAAGGTAGTTTAGGGGGTGTACGAGGGGGGAGGGGGTAGTTTAGGGGGTGTACCAGGGGGGAGGGTAGTTTAGGGGGTGTGCGAGGGAGGAAGGGGGGGCAGTTGAAGGTGGGGTTCTTAAGGGCGTTTGAGGTTGGCGGTGGGTTGAGGGATGTCAGCCGTCTAACTCCCAGGTACCTATTTACTCCTAGATGAATAGTGGCATGAGGGTAAAAGAAACTCTGCACCATTTGTTTCCGCCTCCGCCGGGGATCGAACCCGGCCCCTTAGGACTAGGAATCCCACATCAGTAATTACCTAAGGGTAGTTATGAGAGCTACGCTCGTGGTGTCCCGTCTTCCCAGCACTCTTTGTCATATAACACTTTGAAACTACTGACGATCTTGGAAGACAGTGTGGAGGAAGAGGGGGGGGGGCGGGAGCTAGTGGCCACGATGCTAATGGATCGAAGGCATTACAAAGAGAAAATTGGGGATAGAAGGTGGATGGAGAAGGGGATGAGGGTTAGGATAAGGGTAGATCCTCCTCCTCCCCCCCCCCCTGCTCCCTATACCGGCTACTCCCGGGTTAATTAACGAAAGGAAGTAGACCATTAGCGTGGCCTGGAGGGGCCGGGGTAACCTGGGAGTCGTTCTGGGAAACTTGTCTTAACACCGGCGCGTCCTCTCGTGGGGACGCTTCTTCCACCTGCAGGAAACTGAAGGTAAATTCCCTGTAACACCACCGTCAGGGGTCAGGGTGGCCGCTCGCACCATTGTCGACGGGAGGGGCAGTGAGGAGTAATCATGTCAGAAGACCTTACCTTCACAGAACACCATAAAGTAGCTGTCACAACTGTAAGAAAAATGACAGGTTGCATAACAAGGACCTTCCAAACAAGAGATGCCATACTAATAATGATACTTTTCAAGACACTATAGAGCTCTCTAGGGTGGAATATTGTTGCACAATAACAGCCCCATTCAGAGCCGGATAAATTGCTAACCTGGAGAGCGTGCACAGATCCTTCACTACTAGAATCCACTCTATAAACATCTAAATTATTAGCACTAATTAAGAGTTCTAAATCTGTATTCTCTAGAAGACGAGAGATACGTAATAATCTACACGTGGGAAATATTAGCGGGACCGGTTCCGTATCTGCACACACAAATAACATCACATGAGAACAGTAGGCATGGCAGGATGTGCAAAATAGTTCCATTGGTAAGCACAGGTGCAATACGTGCTATGAGAGAGGCATCTATCAACATCAAGGGCCCCAAGACTTTGGACCCTTGATGTTGCTAGAGTTGATAGATACACCCAAGCACCTGGACGGTCGGTGTTCAATCCCCGACCGTCCAAGTGGTTGATTGATTGATAAAGATTAAGCCACCCAAAAGGTGGCACGGGCATGAATAGCCCGTAAGTGGTGGCCCTTTTGAGCCATTACCAGTATCAGTAGATGATACTGGAGATCTGTGGAGGTGCGACTGAACCCTGCGTGACGGGAGATGCCTCCCGTGCCGTCCAAGTGGTTGGACACCATTCCTTTTCCCCGTCCCATCCCAAATCCTTATCCTGGCCCCTTCCACGTGCTATATAGTTGTAATAATTTAGCGTTTTCCCTTGACAATCCCCTCCCTGTCTCTCCCACTACACATAAGGGATACAACTGGCCGACTCCTCACAGTGTTCAAGAGAGAACTCCATAAACACCTCCAAAGGATACCTGATCAACCAGGCTGTGACTCATGTCAGGCTGCGAGCAAGCCGCGTCCAACAGCCAAATTGACCAGAGCACCAACCAGGAAGCCAGATCAGAGACCGGGCCGCGAGGACGTTGATCCAGCGAACCACCGCAAGGTAGCCACCAGGAGCATGAGAGGTACGAGTAGGACTGAGAGCTGATTACCCTTCCCAGGCGGCCGAGGGCGTCGCCTGAAGCAGCAAGTGCCTCGCCCCGCTCATTGGCCCCTTGTTTATTACACTAGACACCGCCAGCCTGGCCACCATCATCCTCACCACCACCATCACCACCATCCTCACCATCACCATCATCCTCACCACCACCATCACCACCATCCTCACCACCACCACCATCACCACCATCCTCACCATCACCACCATCACCACCACCATCACCACCACCACCATCACCACCACCACCATCACCACCACCACCAACCTGGCCACCACCATCCTCACCACCACCACCACCATCCTCACCATCACCACCATCACCACCATCCTCACCATCACCACCATCACCACCATCCTCACCACCACCACCATCCTCACCACCACCACCATCCTCACCACCACCACCATCCTCACCATCACCACCACCACCACCACCACCACCACCATCACCACCACCACCATCACCACCAACCTGGCCACCACCATCCTCACCACCACCACCACCACCATCACCACCACCATCCTCACCACCATCACCACCATCCTCACCATCACCACCATCCTCAGCACCACCATCCTCACCACCACCACCATCACCACCACCATCCTCACCACCACCACCATCATCCTCACCACCACCACCATCATCCTCACCACCACCATCCTCACCACCACCACCACCATCACCACCACCATCCTCACCACCACCACCATCCTCACCACCACCACCATCACCACCATCCTCACCATCACCACCATCCTCACCACCACCACCATCCTCACCATCACCACCATCACCACCATCCTCACCACCACCACCATCACCACCAACGACAGCATCACCACCACCATCACCACCATCACCACCACCCTCACCACCACCACCATCACCACCACCACCAGCCTGGCCACCACCATCCTCACCACCACCACCATCACCACCATCCTCACCACCACCACCATCCTCACCATCACCACCAACGACAGCATCACAGACGCCACAGATAACAACCAGGAAACAATGGTTGTACACACAGACGTTAACAAAACTTTAGATAAATGTGACCATGGAGTGACCGCCCATAAAATGAGGATCAGTTTTTTTTTTTTTTAATTTAGTTCATTTATTATTCACCCCATACCCATCTTGTGGGCGGTAGTGGAAAGGGGGCAGAGGCACATAATGGGCTCAGGGACTGAACCCCACAATTCATTTAGCTAAGCAAGTTACAATCTTGATGAGTTACAAAATTCAATATAAGTCGTCACAAATGAGGATCAAAGAACCAATGACACATCTTGTAAGGTAAAGTGGTGGACCGCCTCTTGGACGACAAGAGACGGTCCACCAGGAGAGGCCAGCATGGACACTCCTCAACGCAAGACTTGTTCCAGTGGGAACAAGTAGGTCTGGTCATTGGAGACGGTAAACTGTCCGTGGTAACCAGCGAGCTTATTGGTGGCATAGCAACCAGGAGGCCTGGTCGACGACCGGGCCGCGGGGACACTAAGCCCCGGAAGCACCTCAAGGTAGCCTCAAGGCGGCTGGAATGACGTATCCCGGTGTGGCCAAGTTGGGTTAATAGATGCAATGAGCTTCCTTTCCATTGGAGACTTTCAGCGCCGTGGAGAGGAGGGGGGATGGGACCTGCTGCCTGGGTAACAGCTTCTCCGTGATAGAAGACCACAGAAGTTCTTTTATACTGTCTTGTGTGAAAGTGTCACATCACGACTCTTCCCCATCCCAACACAACCCCGGCACATCACAACACGCTCCCTACAACCCGAATTAGAAATTGTACCAAAATCTTGACTACTCTATTACACTGTGTAATATATTGTGTTGTTGTTGTTTCTGGGTAATAAGTGTTATTTTCTGATGGGGATTATGTCTCCAGAGTGTAAACAATGGGTGTTATTTTCCTCAATCTTTGCTTCCACTTTTGTCTGAGACAACTTAGGGAAGATGTCTTGAAGGTCCTTGAAGACTGGCGACTCTTATCTAGAGCTGTGACGCATTGTTTCGTAAGTCGCCAATGTGTCCCAGCTCTAGATAAGAGTCTCTAGCCTTCAGGGACCTTGAAGACGTCTTCACTAAGTTGTCTCAGACAAAAGTGGAAGCAAAGATTGAGGGGATTAACACCCATTGTCTACACTCTGGAGACATAATCCCATCAGAAAATAACACTAAGCCCAACACGTAACTACTCAACTATCATATACCCCAATTACGGAAACAGACGCCCAGACTGACTACCAAACAGTCACATACATGAGAAACGTTTGTTAGAAAGTTACGCTAAGCAAGTTACAATCTTGACGCTAACTTGCTAAGCAAGTTACAATCTTGATGAGCTAGTTATAAAATATAATGTGTACTGTTACATCAACAATGGGTTCGAGATCGACCACAAGTACAGGTTCTAAATTAAGCAACTGACATATGTGGAGAGCTAGTGTCACAATTGATATGTTTGTCCTGCACACCGCCCCCGATCCAGTGGGCAGCGGTGGATAGGTTACAATCACTTAGTTACTACCTACAGTTAGCAAACTGGGGCATATTTGGCTAAGATTTCTGGCAGCAGATCATTTTGAATGATATATTTACACATTGCTGGAAAATTTGTTATAGAATTGTCTCTGAATTCACGTATCTTTTCGCACACCATCACATAGTGACGGAGGGTGTGCGAATAATTTTGTTGACACAGTTTACATTTGGTCAGGTCTACATCGGCAGATAATGAGAATTCCCAGAGATACTTGTAACCGAGTCTAAGCCGAGCAGTAGTAACATCTAGAAGTCTGCTAATTGTATTGGATGATCCATAGATGTGTGGCTCCGAGAGACCGGACCGTCTCGTAATTAATTTGTGAAAATAAAGATAATAATAATAATATTAATACTTATAATACTAAATATAAACCTTTCACGACTTCATTTCCCCGTTTTCTATGACGACCGATTAACAGGCTCGCTGCCTGGATCCTAAATTATCAATTGTAAAATGCACTTTTAACGTAGTTCCTTTGGATATAACATTTGACTTGCTCTTCATTTTGACTCGTGTAGACCATTAGTGGCAGCAGGACATAAATTAGACAAGACAACTGTGTTTATTGATATGCCAGAACGTGTCTATATCGACTACTAGATTGCACGCACTATTGCACGCACTTTTTTTACTATCTGCACGCATTATATATACACCTTATATACACTACTATTGCACGCATTATATCGACGACTACATATTGTCTTACTATATTATGAACGTCCTATCTTGAGGTTATCTTGAGATGATTTCGGGGCTTTAGTGTCCCCGCGGCCCGGTCCTCGACCAGGCCTCCACTCTCAGGAAGCAGCCCGTGACAGCTGACTAACACCCAGGTACCTATTTTACTGCTAAGTAACAGGGGCATAGGGTGAAAGAAACTCTGCCCATTGTTTCTCGCCGGCGCCTGGGATCGAACCCGGGGCCACAGGATCACAAGTCCAGCGTGCTGTCCGCTCGGCCGACCGGCTCCCCGTCCTAGGTATATTTTTACCGATACTTTGTTGTCGAACATCATAACGCCACCAATAATTAACACTGTAAACTAGATGGTAAACTTGTCCTGCCACTTCTTAATCATTTGGGGTTTACTTTAAAGTAGACTATTGTATCTTAGTGAGGATACTAAGACCGTTTACCAGACCACACACTAGAAGTTGAAGGGACGACGACGTTTCGGTCCGTCCTGGACCATTCTCAAGTCGATTGACTTGAGAATGGTCCAGGACGGACCGAAACGTCGTCGTCGTCCCTTCAACTTCTAGTGTGTGGTCTGGCCAACATACTTCAGCCACGTTATTGTGACTCATCGCCTGGATACTAAGCCCCCCCCACAACCCCCCACGGACAAGACGAGGAGGGTCGGGAGGCACTAGAACAGGCAGCCTGCGAGAGACAATCAGGAAAGACCAAGGAAAGATCATTAAGACAGGTGGTAAGAGGGACAGGTGGTAAGAGGGACAGGTGCAGGAAGCACGGCTCATAGCACACCTGTGGTCGCCACAAGGGGGGGAGGGAGGGGGGGGATGAGGGATAGTGAGGGGGGGTTGAGGGATGGGGGGTGTGGGGGGGGGGTGATGGTACTGATGGCTACAGCGGTTACGGGAGGAAAAAACTCCAATATAATTATCTGCAGAAAGTAATTATTTTGTGATGGAGCCCACGGGGCGTCACAGCGCACCAGGCAGGCTGTGACGGGCACCGGGCAGGCTGTGACGGGCACCGGGCAGGCTGTGACGGGCACCGGGCAGGCTGTGACGGGCACCGGGCAGGCTGTGACGGGCACCGGGCAGGCTGTGACGGGCACCGGGCAGGCTGTGACGGGCACCGGGCAGGCTGTGACGGGCACCGGGCAGGCTGTGACGGGCACCGGGCAGGCTGTGACGGGCACCGGGCAGGCTGTGACGGGCACCGGGCAGGCTGTGACGGGCACCGGGCAGGCTGTGACGGGCACCGGGCAGGCTGTGACGGGCACCGGGCAGGCTGTGACGGGCACCGGGCAGGCTGTGACGGGCACCGGGCAGGCTGTGACGGGCACCGGGCAGGCTGTGACGGGCACCGGGCAGGCTGTGACGGGCACCGGGCAGGCTGTGACGGGCACCGGGCAGGCTGTGACGGGCACCGGGCAGGCTGTGACGGGCACCGGGCAGGCTGTGACGGGCACCGGGCAGGCTGTGACGGGCAGCACATGTAGAGGGATGGGTTTGAGTAGATATAAATAGGAGCGGCCTCGTCTGCTCCAAAAGGCCTTCTGCAGTGTTCCTTATTCTTATGCCCCTACCTGCCCAACACCTGTCCCATACCTACACTACCTGGCTAACAGTTAACCTTTCTACAACCCCTCAACCTTTCTACAACCCCTCAACCTCTCCACAACCCCCTCAACCTCTCCACAACCCCTCAACCTCTCCACAACCCCCCTCAACCTCTCCACAACCCCTCAACCTCTCCACAACCCCCCTCAACCTCTCCACAACCCCTCAACCTTTCTACAACCCCTCAACCTCTCCACAACCCCCTCAACCTCTCCACAACCCCTCAACCTCTCCACAACCCCCCTCAACCTCTCCACAACCCCTCAACCTCTCCACAACCCCCTCAACCTCTCCACAACCCCCTCAACCTCTCCACAACCCCTCAACCTCTCCACAACCCCCTCAACCTCCTCAACCTCTCCACAACCCCTCAACCTCTCCACAACCCCCCTCAACCTCTCCACAACCCCCTCAACCTCTCCACAACCCCCCTCAACCTCTCCACAACCCCCTCAACCTCTCCACAACCCCCTCAACCTCTCCACAACCCCCTCAACCTCTCCACAACCCCTCAACCTCTCCACAACCCCCTCAACCTCTCCACAACCCCCTCAACCTCTCCACAACCCCCTCAACCTCTCCACAACCCCCTCAACCTCTCCACAACCCCTCAACCTCTCCACAACCCCCTCAACCTCTCCACAACCCCTCAACCTCTCCACAACCCCCTCAACCTCTCCACAACCCCTCAACCTCTCCACAACCCCCTCAACCTCTCCACAACCCCCTCAACCTCTCCACAACCCCCTCAACCTCTCCACAACCCCCCTCAACCTCTCCACAACCCCCCTCAACCTCTCCACAACCCCCCTCAACCTCTCCACAACCCCCTCAACCTCTCCACAACCCCCTCAACCTCTCCACAACCCCTCAACCTCTCCACAACCCCCTCAACCTCTCCACAACCCCCTCAACCTCTCCACAACCCCTCAACCTCTCCACAACCCCCCTCAACCTCTCCACAACCCCCCTCAACCTCTCCACAACCCCTCAACCTCTCCACAACCCCCTCAACCTCTCCACAACCCCCCTCAACCTCTCCACAACCCCCCAACCTCTCCACAACCCCCCTCAACCTCTCCACAACCCCCCAACCTCTCCACAACCCCCTCAACCTCTCCACAACCCCCTCAACCTCTCCACAACCCCTCAACCTCTCCACAACCCCTCAACCTCTCCACAACCCCTCAACCTCTCCACAACCCCTCAACCTCTCCACATCCCCCTCAACCTCTCCACATCCCCCTCAACCTCTCCACAACCCCCCTCAACCTCTCCACAACCCCCCTCAACCTCTCCACAACCCCCTCAACCTCTCCACAACCCCTCAACCTCTCCACAACCCCTCAACCTCTCCACAACCCCCCTCAACCTCTCCACAACCCCTCAACCTCTCCACATCTCCCTCAACCTCTCCACAACCCCCCTCAACCTCTCCACAACCCCCCTCAACCTCTCCACAACCCCCTCAACCTCTCCACAACCCCCTCAACCTCTCCACAACCCCTCAACCTCTCCACAACCCCTCAACCTCTCCACAACCCCTCAACCTCTCCACAACCCCTCAACCTCTCCACATCCCCCTCAACCTCTCCACAACCCCCCTCAACCTCTCCACAACCCCCCTCAACCTCTCCACAACCCCCTCAACCTCTCCACAACCCCCTCAACCTCTCCACAACCCCTCAACCTCTCCACAACCCCCTCAACCTCTCCACAACCCCCCTCAACCTCTCCACAACCCCCTCAACCTCTCCACAACCCCTCAACCTCTCCACAACCACTGTAATGGGTTAAGGAGCTGGAGAGCGGCCAAGTGGCTAGAGTGAATGTGAATGTAAACATTCAATAGAGGGTAGAGAGTGGGAGAAACATTCACTAGAGGGGATACTCTTCAAGACGCTTCTGTTCTCTAGAGTGGAGTACTGCTGCACAATGACACCCCCTTTCAAAGCTGGAGAAATTGCTGACCTGGAGAGCGTGCAGAGATCCTTTACTGCTAGAATCCACTCAGTAAAACATCTAAACTATTGGGACCGACTAAAGAGCCTAAATCTGTATTCTCTTGAGCGCAGGCGGGAGAGATACATAATAATTTACACGTGGAGGATATTAGAGGGGCTGGTCCCAAACCTGCACACAGAAATAACATCACATGAGACCAGAAGGCATGGCAGGATGTGCAGAATACCCCCGTTGAAAAGCAGAGGTGCAACAGGTACTCTGAGAGAGAACTATCAACATCAGAGGCTCGAGACTGTTCAACACGCTTCCACTACACATAAGGGACATAACTGGCCGACCCCTCACAGTGTTCAAGAGAGAACTATCAACATCAGAAGCCCGAGACTGTTCAACACGCTTCCACTACACATAAGGGACATAACTGGCCGACCCCTCACAGTGTTCAAGAGAGAACTATCAACATCAGAGGCCCGAGACTGTTCAACACGCTTCCACTACACATAAGGGACATAACTGGCCGACCCCTCACAGTGTTCAAGAGAGAACTATCAACATCAGAGGCCCGAGACTGTTCAACACGCTTCCACTACACATAAGGGACATAACTGGCCGACCCCTCACAGTGTTCAAGAGAGAACTATCAACATCAGAGGCCCGAGACTGTTCAACACGCTTCCACTACACATAAGGGACATAACTGGCCGACCCCTCACAGTGTTCAAGAGAGAACTATCAACATCAGAGGCCCGAGACTGTTCAACACGCTTCCACTACACATAAGGGACATAACTGGCCGACCCCTCACAGTGTTCAAGAGAGAACTATCAACATCAGAGGCCCGAGACTGTTCAACACGCTTCCAATACACATAAGGGGCATAACTGGCCGACCCCTCGCAGTGTTCAAGAGAGAACTATCAACATCAGAGGCCCGAGACTGTTCAACACGCTTCCACTACACATAAGGGACATAACTGGCCGACCCCTCACAGTGTTCAAGAGAGAACTATCAACATCAGAGGCCCGAGACTGTTCAACACGCTTCCACTACACATAAGGGACATAACTGGCCGACCCCTCACAGTGTTCAAGAGAGAACTATCAACATCAGAGGCCCGAGACTGTTCAACACGCTTCCACTACACATAAGGGGCATAACTGGCCGACCCCTCACAGTGTTCAAGAGAGAACTATCAACATCAGAGGCCCGAGACTGTTCAACACGCTTCCACTACACATAAGGGGCATAACTGGCCGACCCCTCACAGTGTTCAAGAGAGAACTATCAACATCAGAGGCCCGAGACTGTTCAACACGCTTCCACTACACATAAGGGGCATAACTGGCCGACCCCTCACAGTGTTCAAGAGAGAACTATCAACATCAGAGGCCCGAGACTGTTCAACACGCTTCCACTACACATAAGGGGCATAACTGGCCGACCCCTCACAGTGTTCAAGAGAGAACTATCAACATCAGAGGCCCGAGACTGTTCAACACGCTTCCACTACACATAAGGGGCATAACTGGCCGACCCCTCACAGTGTTCAAGAGAGAACTATCAACATCAGAGGCCCGAGACTGTTCAACACGCTTCCACTACACATAAGGGGCATAACTGGCCGACCCCTCACAGTGTTCAAGAGAGAACTATCAACATCAGAGGCCCGAGACTGTTCAACACGCTTCCACTACACATAAGGGGCATAACTGGCCGACCCCTCACAGTGTTCATGAGAGAACTGGATAAGCACCTCCAAAGAATACCTGATCAACCAGGCTGTGACTCATACGTCAGGCTGGGAGCAGCCGCGACCAACAGCCTGGTTGACCAGTCCAGCAACCAGGAGGCCTGGTCGACGACCGGGCCGCGGGGTCGCTAAGCCCCGAAAACACCTCAAGGTAACAGAAAAATGTTACTAAATGTAACAATAAAATTACACACGTAATGGCGGAAGAAACTAATGGAAAGTGCATTGGAATAATGGGAAAGATAACGTAGATACAAAAAAAAGAATTAACAAATTAAACAATGTACACGAGCAAATAAAATAACGAAAAAAACAAGAACAAATGTCACACTGGGAAACTGGAATGAAAATATCTTTCCAGAGAAACAATGAACATTACACAGTCAATTTGGAGGATTTAAACAAATTTACATATATTTACAACACAAGCAAGTATTAATATGTAAATTAGAATTGGTCACTTATGTAGATTCAGACAAGTGATCAAGCAAGCATTACTGGTTGGTAATGTACACAAGATGGAACACCCACACACACCCTGTGTAATCTGTGCAATCTCTGCAATCTCTCAACCTCTCAACGAGCGATTAACATATAACAATTAGCTTGTCATACTATAGCTTATCAATTCACTAGTTTGTCAAACAACCCATAAACTTGTCAATTAGCTTGCCAAACAACTAGTTAGTTAATCTACATACATCCTTGCATAATAGGCAAGTTTGCTATTGATGAGGGGCTAATTAAAACAAATTCAATTGGCTACAACCAATTAGCATATTATCTACAAGATAAACAATATACACGTTCACAACCAATTAACCTGGAAGTGAGCGAGTAATTAATCTGCTTGTGTACACCAATTTAACCGTTTGTACATAATTAACCTGGCAGTAAGTAACCAATTAAGACTGCCTGTCAACAACCAATTAGCTGGCTTGGCTACAACCAATAAATCACTCAATTTATAGCCCATAAATCTTTCAGTATCGTAAAATGAATTGGGAGATTGAGAGAGAGAGGGGGGGTTCAGGACGTATGGGGCTCTGATATGGGGGGGGAGGAGTGGTGTTAACTGGTAGGGGTGTGAACTGTTGTAGGGGGGAAGGGTGTATACTTCTGTGGGGGGGAGAGGGGGGGCTGTATACTGGTATGGGGGCGAGGGGGGGGGCGTTATACTGGTGTGGGGGGGGGGGAAGGGGGGGCGTTATACTGGTGTGGGGGGGGGGGAAGGGGGGGGCGTTATACTGGTGTGGGGGGGGGAAGGGGGGGCGTTATACTGGTGTGGGGGGGGGAAGGGAGGGCGTTATACTGGTGTGGGGGGGGGGAAGGGAGGGCGTTATACTGGTGTGGGGGGGGGAAGGGAGGGCGTTATACTGGTGTGGGGGGGGAGAAGGGAGGGCGTTATACTGGTGTGGGGGGGAAGGGGGGGCGTTATACTGGTGTGGGGGGGGGGGAAGGGAGGGCGTTATACTGGTGTGGGGGGGGGAAGGGGGGGCGTTATACTGGTGTGGGGGGGGGGGGAAGGGAGGGCGTTATACTGGTGTGGGGGGGGGGGGAAGGGAGGGCGTTATACTGGTGTGGGGGGGGGGAAGGGAGGGCGTTATACTGGTGTGGGGGGGGGGGGAAGATGATCTGGGCAATCTACCCAAGCCTGGTTCGTGACAACCAAAAAGTCAATGTGATTACATTACTGTGTGTGCACAGCCACGCGCGGAGGGTAGCAGTAGTTGGCATCTGAGTCGCATCACAACTAGCACGCACGCACGCACGCACGCACGCACGCAAACTGATGCATGACGATTCAAGGCGGAAATACAAATGATAAGGATAGTCCTCTGCTTAAACCCACGATATCACGAAACCCAACAATGTGTGTTGAGGCGGGCAGAGAAAAGAAAGGATGAGGATGATGATGAATGATGATGACGGAGAACGAGGATGGGACGGAGGGGCAGCGAGGGGCTGCACTAGCCAGCAGCAGCAGCAGCAGCAGCAGCAGCAGCAGCACCCAGCAAGTCAGCAGACACACGCTACATACACCAACAAGCTACAGGAGTCAACATTGTACCAGCTGGAGGCTGTGCTGTACCACAGGACTGCTACCACAGCTGGGATGACTTTTGCAACAAAATAATACGACAACTTGCACCTGACGACTCTAATCCAAATATATGATGAAGTAACGATGATAAGATGATTAGGTCCAGGCACCAAGCCTGGAAGACCATGTATGATAAAGTCACCAATCTCAGGCAAGATGTCGGCACCATGGAGTACACACATTAAGACCAAATGTGTCTTCTGAGATGGACACACTTCTCCGTGCATATAATCTACTACCCTCTTGTTACCCTCTTCTTTGGAGGGATGAAATGGGCGAGACATGATCACGATTTACTCAGGAATCGTCAAGGTAGACAAGGATAGGATAGGAGAGGATAGGATACTATTTAATATGGCTAAGATATACAGACTAGAACAAGTGAATCACCAAGATATTAGTATAAACGTCTTGATAGTAAGAGACAATGGAGAGTGCAACAGTGCACTGGAGATGACAGGCACTGGAGATGACAGGCACTTTGACTGTCACCCAGTGAGTGGTGCAACTGTGAGTCAAGCTGGATAGACAACTTGCACATTAAGTGCTCAACTCCTGACAAGGGTCCGCTCAGTCACTGTGACCCGGGTGTGATATTAGGCGAGTCAATCATTTTATCCACTGTAGCATCTTCCTAATTTTCTTGAGTCAAGGCACGAGCGTACGTGTCCTTACAAATACTTGCTCCAGCTGCCTGATATACAAGCCGAGGACATCTTACGAACCGTAGCCCTGTAAGACGGAACCCCACGTAACACGTGCTGGAGTAATTCGTGGTCTTCCTTGTAATTAACACGTGACAGAAAACGCGACTTTCCATTAAAAATGGGGGGGGGGGGACAGTCTGGGTTGTGAGAGCGAGTCGACAATTATGTGGCCAAGATTATTAAGGGTGGAAAGGTAAGTGAAACTATATTAAAGTATGGCCGGTCGGCCGAGCGGACAGCACGCTGGACTTGTGATCCTGTGGTCCTGGGTTCGATCCCAGGAGCCGGCGAAACAATGGGCAGAGTTTCTTTCACCTTATGCCCCTGTTACCTAGCAGTAAAATAGGTACCTGGGTGTTAGTCAGCTGTCACGGACTGCTTCCTGGGGGTGGAGGCCTGGTCGAGGACCGGGCCGCGGGGACACTAAAGCCCCGAAATCATCTCAAGATAACCTCAAGATAACTGCAAGAATGTAAACACTACAATGTTATGTACTCTCACAAACCCCCAATGTATCTTGAGGTTATCTGGAGATGATTTCGGGGCTTAGTGTCCCCCCGCGGCCCGGTCCTCGACCAGGCCTCCACCCCCCAGGAAGCAGCCTGTGACAGCTGACTAACACCCAGGTACCTATTTTACTGCTAGGAAACAGGGGCATAGGGTGAAAGAAACTCCTGCCCATTGTTTCTCGCCGGCGCCTGGGATCGAATCCAGGATCACAAGTTCAGTGTGCTGTCCGCTCGGCCGACCGGCTCCCTTGTACCTTCTTGTAAATACATTGTGCACCCCCCATACTCCTCCAGTAAGCGAGGAGGAGTGTGTAGCAAGGTAGCAGCCACCAACCCTTCCATTAACAGTCTTGCTGGCGTAAATGAGTGCCCCATCATCTCTCTCCCAGCAAAATGTATTCCATTTTCCTACTACTCTTACGCTAAAGCTGCAGCTCTCATATATCTATGGCTCATCTGAGAAGCTGTTAGCCATGGTCTCTCTCTATATTTTCGCCATTTTCAGGCGATGTCAAGTCCAGCTCTGTTAACCTAACTTCCTCACCCGCATCCCTCGTAATTCTGTGACGAGCCTCTTGGGTGGGGCTGTACGATGGCGCTGCATATTCGAAGACTGGTCTAACATAGGTGATGCAAATGTTCTGAATGGTCCCTTGTTGAGGTGTCTGAAAGTTGTTCGTACATTCACCACTTTATCACCTAACGACTCCAAATCTGTTATTTTGCTGTTCCAGAGAAGTGGTTCCCTGTGTACCGTTTTCTGTCTTACAGTTCCCGTTTTCATCACATTACATTTACAAGAGCTGCATTCCCACAGCCAGTTCTACGAGCAGCCAAGCCCTTGCCTTTTTAGTTTTCATTTCATTTCACATGTAGGACTCACCACCGATGTTTTTGATACAGATACAAATGAGAAACAACATGACTCCGAAGACTGATCCTTTAAACTGTTGTAGAGCCTTTCCTTATCACCCTTCGTCAGTTCGACTTCTCGCCCTCCCCTCACTGTGACTATCTTCTGTCTGTCTGGTACAGACAGGGGCTCCCCCCCCCCCCCAGTTCCTCCCGGTGCTTCTCAAGGTCACGAACCATTCGTGTACGCGGTATGAACCGTGTCTTAGGCTGTTTGGTAGTCTAGTAACATGCAATCTCTGCATCTTTCTCTACCCTCTTATATATCATCACTTTTAGCAGAACATTAGGGGCATTATGCATAATTTCCCTCCTTTAAATTCGTGTTAATGCTGGCTAATAACTATGCATGTCTAAATGCTGCAAATCTATATATTTATCTAAATATTGTATTAGGCTACAGTATTATTTACTGTAGTATTATTAGGCTACAGTATTAGTAAATCTGTATATTTATCTAAATAGTGTATTAGGCTACAGTATTATTCACTGTAGTATTATTAGGCTACAGTATTAGTAAATCTGTATATTTATCTAAATATTGTATTAGGCTACAGTATTATTTCCAATAAGCTGCCGTGTATGCTTGTATGTGACAAGTGTGAATATCCTTGTAGCCTTTACTGAACGGGTGTTTTGCTGCCTCGCACATCATCCTCCCGCTTGAGGATAACCTTCCCTCTACAGGTGTTTAACAATAGTTAAACACCAGCAGTAGTGTTTAACTATTCAATCAATAGTGTGTTTAAATGAACAGCAGAGTGGTTTATTCAATCAAGAGTGTGTTTAAATGAACAGCAGAGTGGTTTATTCAATCAATAGAGTGTTTAAATGAACAGCAGTGTGTTTAAGAGTGATTAATACCCCAGGCATACTCGAAGAGCTCAGTTTGCTGTCTGTCTGTCTGTCTGTCTATCTATGTCTCCCCCCCCCCCACCCCCCGTGCGTGAGTCCGACCTTGTCCTTGTGAGTGTGAGCGTGAGAGTATAGCAGTCCTCCTCCAGTGATCAATACCCTCCCCAAGGCCAACCATCCAACGGTCACAGCAGCCACAGTTGCCAAATAATCATACCAATCCACAGACACACGGGAATTACAGGCAAGCTCTTCAATTATGCAATTCCCCCCCTCCCCCCCCCTTGCCACTACTCTCGTCTGGAAGGGGGACCATAAACATGTGAACTGGAAAGCGAATCTGGAATGGAACTGGAACCAGCAAGGGCGTTGCGTGGAAGGTTCGCGTGAACTCCTGTCCAGTCATTGATTCCTGCAAGTTGGTCCGGTAGGGTTGTGTTGGTTTGTGGCTGATACTACGACCCCCAGGCAGGTGTGGCACGACCCCGAGGCAGGTGTGGCACTTCCCCCGTAGTGACAGCACATAAGGATTTCTGTACCACTTTCTGCACCACACATGGACCAGGATTCATCAAGCAGTTACGCCAGTCCTTACGAACCTCTACGTCATTTCTCAATTTTAGGCTCCTTTGTTTACATATATTAAACAGTTTATGAGCTCCGACCACTTGGAGCCTGTTATAACAACAGTTGATTGGCAAATTTGAGTACTGGTAAACTGTTTAATAGATGTAAACAAAGCCGCTAACAATTGAGATATGATGTAGAGGTTCGTAAGTACTGGCGTAACTGCTGCGTGAATCCAGGTCCTGGTCTCCACACCGTAAACACCACATGTTTTTGTCGGTTGTGGCGAGGTCAGGTGTGCAGCCAGGTGTGTGTGTGTCACGTCAGTTATGGTGCCGGGAGGAGTTAGGCTACTTCTACGCCAGGATTCATCCACTAACTAAAACTCTACATCTTTCAAGTCATGGCAGATTTTTTTTTTTACATTTATTAAACAGTTTACGAGCTTCGAAGGATTACGATGTTCTCGATAATAATCCTGGATTATGAAGTTTCAAAACTCGTAAACTGTTTACTAAATGTAAACAAAACCATCATGATTGCTTAAATATGTACAGGTTTCCTAAGTAGATACTTGAGGAAACTTTGTCCTGGTTAGTAATAAGCGTTTTGAATCAAAACAATTAGGCTACTTAAGATATTCCATATATCTTAATATATCTTATATATATATCCATATATCCGGAGCTTTGTCCTCATATAACATTAGCTGGATGTCCTCCGGTACATTCGTTAATGAGGTCTTGAGGTCTTAAATATATTTATAAACCAGCTATCGGTATCTTGAGGTTATCTTGAGATGATTTCGGGGCTTTTAGTGTCCCCGCGGCCCGGTCCTCAACCAGGCCTCCACCCCCAGGAAGCAACCCGTGACAGCTGACTAACACCCAGGTACCTATTTTACTGCTAGGTAACAGGGGCATAGGGTGAAACTCTGCCCATTGTTTCTCGCCGGCGCCCGGGATCGAACCCGGGACCACAGGATCACAAGTCCAGCGTGCTGTCCGCTCGGCCGACCGGCTCCCTGGAGGATCCCGGTATAATCTTAATGCACCATTTAAGAGGTTGATGTGCTTGACAGTAGAGAGTTCAGAGCATTCCTCCACGAGGAACCGCGTCAGCGTCTTCAGCTTGTATACACACAGCTTGCAACCTGCACTCTCATTACGGGCTATTCATGCCCGTGCCACCTCTTGGGTGGCTTAATCTTCATCAATCAATGCACTGTTATCACAAATTACGGGCTCACTGTGGGCCGTGCTACTTGTCCCTCTCCTGTGCCAGGTAAGTTACGGGCTCGCCATAGCCCGTGCTACTTGCCCCGCTCCTGTGCCAGGTAAGTTACGGGCTCGCCATAGCCCGTGCTACTTGCCCTGCTCCTGTGCAAGGTAAGTTACGGGCTCACCATAGCCCGTGCTACTTGCCCTGCTCCTGTGCAAGGTAAGTTACGGGCTCGCCATATCCCGTGCTACTTGCCCCTCTCCTGTGCCAGGTAAGTTACGGGCTCGCCATAGCCCGTGCAACTTGCCCCGCTCCTGTGCCAGGTAAGTTACGGGCTCGCCATAGCCCGTGCTACTTGCCCCGCTCCTGTGCTAGGTAAGTTACGGGCTCGCCATAGCCCGTGCTACTTGCCCCGCTCCTGTGGCAGGTAAGTTACGGGCTCGCCATAGCCCGTGCGACTTGCCCCGCTCCTGTGGCAGGTAAGTTACGGGCTCGCCATAGCCCGTGCGACTTGCCCCGCTCCTGTGGCAGGTAAGTTACGGGCTCACCATAGCCCGTGCTACTTGCCCCGCTCCTGTGCCAGGTAAGTTACGGGCTCGCCATAGCCCGTGCTACTTGCCCCGCTCCTGTGCCAGGTAAGTTACGGGCTCACCATAGCCCGTGCTACTTGCCCCGCTCCTGTGCCAGGTAAGTTACGGGCTCACCATAGCCCGTTCTACTTGCCCCGCTCCTGTGCCAGGTAAGTTACGGGCTCACCATAGCCCGTTCTACTTGCCCCGCTCCTGTGCCAGGTAAGTTACGGGCTCACCATAGCCTGTGCTACTTGGAACTTGTTCCGAGTAGCTGAATCTGTAACAACAACAACAACAACAAGCACTGTTATGGTGACGCCAGACATGCTTGCTGGGGGACCAGGCGTCAAGCAGGCTCGGCCCCTCGCTGCAATGTTATATTGGATTGAAGTCTCGACATTGTCAAGGTGACTCAAGAATGTTTTATGTTCTATGACCGTTACACTTGGCTGTACATGTGGAGATGTGCGTCCAGGAATTGGTTTACCTTAACGGAAAATTTCGTTTACCTGGAGTGTACCTGGAGAAGGTTTCGGGAATTCTTCCACTCCCCGAGCCCGGCCCGGGGGCCAGGCTCGACTTGCGATAACTTGGTCCAACAGGTTGTTGCTTGCAGCGACCCGTATTTGCTACTAAACGTGCAGGCGATGAGTCACAATAACGTGGCTGAAGTATGTTGACCAGACCACACACTAGAAGGTCCAGGGACGACGACGTTTCGGTCCGTCCTGGACCATTCTCAAGTCGATTGTGCTACTGAACTTGGTCTTACTAGGAGAGAAATCCGGGTTTATGGATTAAAAATTCCTGATAAACTTTGGATTCTCTTTGTTCAATAAATCTAAGGAGGACTTGAGGAGTGTGGGGAGGGAAGCAGACGACCCGCCCCACCACCTCACGCCAGGGGAGGTCGGTCACGGGGAGCCGGTCGGCTGAGCGGACTGCACGCTGCACTTGTGATCCTGTGGTCCCGGGTTCGATCCCAGGCGCCGGCGAGAAACAATGGGCAGAGTTTCTTTCACTCTATGCCCCTGTTACCTAGCAGTAAAATAGGTACCTGGGTGTTAGTCAGCTGTCACGGGCTGCTTCCTGGGGGGTGGAGGCCTGGTCGAGGACCGGGTCGCGGGGACACTAAAGCCCCGAAATCATCTCAAGATAAACTCAAGGGAAGACGACCAGGGCCATCTCCTACGATGGGCAGCTTCCCTTCACTGACACATTCCATCCCTCATGTTCCTCTCCGTATGTGATACAATTCTTGCTTCAGCTGACCACAAGACGTGACAATGACGTTATATTACGTGGTGGAATGACAACCTAACAGTGACGTGTATGACGCCGCTTAAGGAATGACTCATTTGGCACAGAGACGCTGACGCTCCTGAGAAGGCGAGTGGGGCAGTTTGGCTTTGGTTGGCATCCCTTAGTCCTCATATAACACTAGCAAAACGGTACGCACGCGTACATACGCGCGCACACCCTGAAGTTACAGTGGGGGATGATACCTCAGATTGGCGTGGTCATCAGTGGAGTCCCACAGGGCTCTGTACTCGGACCTATCCTGTTTCTGATATACGAAAATGATCTCCCAGAGGGTATAGACTCATTCCTCTCAATGTTTGCTGATGATGCCAAAATTATGAGGAGTATGACATAGGAGGACTGCTTGAGGCTTCAAGAAGACCTGGACAAACTGAAGGAATGGTCCAACAAATGGTTGTTAAGAGTTTAACCCGAACAAATGTAATGTAATAAAGATAGGTGTAGGGAGCAGGAGGCCAGATAAGGTATCATTTGGGAGATGAAATTCTTCAAGAGTCAGAGAGAGAGAGAGAGAGAGAAAGACTTAAGGGTTGATATCACGCCAGACCTGTCTGTCCCCTTAATAAAGCCATATCAAGAGGATAACATGAGCGGCATGACCCCGTAACATGACACACTATAAACCAAGTGACAATCACCGTGTCATCCAAGCCCGAGGAGGATCAACGACACAATGACAGGATGTGGAGGACTCCGAGCACGTGTAGTGAGGACACCCACATTAACACAAACATTGCTGAGTTCTGTGTTGTATCCACACAGTTCTTGTTGTATCCACACAGTTCTTGTTGTATCCACACAGTTCTTGTTGTACCCACACCTCACAGTCCTACACTTCCTCCTCTTTCCATCTCTGCATGTATTACTCCTTGTACACTTGCATTTGTTTTTAAGTTTTTACCAGTAGTGTATTCAGTTACGTTCTATGAAGGCTATGTATTAAGATATTCTGGTTCCTGGAGGAACGGCAACACTGGCATTGTTTACAAGCCTGGAGGAACGGCAACACTGGCATTGTTTACAAGCCTGGAGGAACGGCAACACTGGCATTGTTTACAAGCCTGGAGGAACGGCACCACTGGCATTGTTTACAAGCCTGGAGGAACGGCAACACTGGCATTGTTTACAAGCCTGGAGGAACGGCAACACTGGCATTGTTTACAAGCCTGGAGGAACGGCAACACTGGCATTGTTTACAAGCCTGGAGGAACGGCAACACTGGCATTGTTTACAAGCCTGGAGGAACGGCACCACTGGTATTGTTTACAAGCCTGGAGGAACGGCACCACTGGTATTGTTTACAAACCTGGGGGAACAGCAACACTGGTATTGTTTACATATCATATTGTATATTTATTTCTTCATACTGGTCACGTCTTAATACTGACTTCAATATATATTGAGCACGTCTTAATTTACCACATCTTAACCCCCCATACATCCACACGCCCACTCTCCTCAGTCTACGCCCCACACGCCCAAGTGACAACAAAGGGTCAATGTATAGCTTCAGTGTGGGGTCCTGACCTCTAATTCCACCAGAATTTGGAAAGCAAAAATATGCCCGTGACCGTGAATGTCCAGTTGTGGGGGAGAGGGAGGGGGATGGTGCAGTGAGTGGAGGAGGGGGGGGAGAGAGAGGAAGGAGACAGGGAAGGAGAGAGGAGGGGATGGTGCAGTGAGTGGGGGAGGGGAGGGGGAGAGAGAGAGGGAGGAGACAGGGAAGGAGAGTGAAGGGTGAGAGAGAGAGAGAGAGGAGAGTATGGAGACGGGGGGGGGGGGCAGCAAGGGAACGACTGGGAAACAATCCGCTAACCCCAAAAAAACACAAAGACTTCAAAACAAAGGGAGAAAGCCGGAAGCCTGAGCCAAGAGAAAGAGGATGAGTCAACGTCGGAGAGTTATTGATAAAAAGACAGGTGACACCACCAGTGATAGGTGACAGGAGACCCAGGTGACACCACCAGAGTGACAGGAGACCCAGGTGACACCACCAGAGTGACAGGTGACAGGAGACCCAGGTGACACCACCAGAGTGACAGGGAAGACAGTAACACCGACGGCTGTAACGTCACTGCCAACAATGACACTGTAACAACGAGGTTATGGTCGCTGTACACTCACATTACTTGCCATGCACTTGCGTTACGTTGCCAGTCTCGCACCGACCTCTAAAATGGCTCAGTTTAACTGTGACTCAGGTTGGGGAAAACACTTAGTCTGTCTCGTATCCTTTGGCCAGGAGAGGTGATGATGGTGACGGGGATGGTGATGGTGATGGTGACGGTAGTGTGGTGGAGGATGAAGCAGCAGACTTGGCTGTGTATTGATTATTGCAGTCTGCTGCATTCTCTGCTGTTGCTGATGCTATCGTTCTGCTGTTGGTACTGTTGCAAGTGTAGTGATCTGTAGTATTGCTGGTGCAACTGCTGCTGTTATTGACCGCTGTGGTGGTGTTGCTGCTGCTGGTGCAACTTAAGCTGCTGATGTTGGTCGTGGTGTTCCGGTGTTGGTCGTGGTGTTCCGGTGTGGTTCCTGCAACCTGCCCCCCTCTAACAAATTACGTCGCCTTTCGCTCGTATGCGCAACTCAGGCTAAAAAACCCGACGTATTTCAAGATGAAATCGGCTGACGAAAGTGATGTACTTGTCCCGTTTTCTGTTTTGGGTCCTCTGGTTATAGCTGTCAGGTTAGGGGAGGACACATTTAATTGACGGTTTTCATGACGTTTTAAAACCTCGGGAGAACTTCCTGCCCTCCTAACCTACACCAGAGGACCCTTAACTTGCTGTTTTGGGAGAAAAAATATATATATGTATAATTTCAATTATTTTTCAGTGTCAAATTACGGCCTTTTTTTGTCGATAGTGCATAAGAGGACGGGTAGGGTTGAGCACTTTCCATCTGGTCACCACTTGGTCCAGGAGACATCTCCCGTCACGCAGGGTGCAGTCAGGCCTCCACAGATCTCCAGTATCAGCTCTTGATACTGGTAATGGCTCAAAAGGGCCACCACTTATGGTGGCCCGTGCCACCTCTTGGATGGCTTAATCTTCATCAATCAATCAGCACTTTCCACTGTTTATGTTCCTGTTGGAGTTTTTGAGTTGATTTCACGCCTTCGGTGAGGCTCTCGGAACAAACGGCCGTCACCAAGCCTAAGGAAATGGGCGGCAGCGTTGTCACAGGCGCGTCGGGGTCGTGGTTCAGAGGGACCCGTTGTCGCGCGTGCGCGAAAACCGCCATCACGTGAGCGCGACAGCCGCCGTCGCGCGCGATGGAGGGCCGCCGTCCCACGCGACAGAGGGCTGAGTCCCCCCCCCTACCACTGTCCCGCGTGGTAGGGGGGAACTATAGCACACATGACTGGCCAGTCAGAGGGTGAATGTCATTAGAGTAACAAACAGGAGCCCTTCACAGACCAACACACCTGTCAGCGGAACCCCCAACACAAATTCAACATTCAACACAAATTCAACACAAATACCTCATGGCATCCCAGGCGCAGCGGCACAACAGTAACAAGCCACATGCACGCACAGGGGTCGAAATTCCCAGACACACACACACAAAAACATCCTCATCTGACCCCCTTGTGCTTTACAACATTACTAACTACAATCCCATCTCCACCAGCTCATCAGATTAGCGGCGTTCGCGTCGCGCCTTGCTAGTTACAGTGGGCGAAATTCCCATCGATAGTCAGAGTCAAATGACCCAAAACGTTCAAGACCTTAGTGCCCATTATCCCTATCTCTATCATCAGGTCAAGGCAATATAGAGCCCAGCCACACCAGCCACAAGGGTGGAATTTGTTGAGGGGGTAAATCAGTGTTTAACGGCACCACTGCCAGTAGTGCCTACCGTCCGAGGTGCCAGCCTACCAACCCAACATGTGGAGTAGGTGCACTAAGGTACACAAAGGTGCACTAAGGTACATTAAGGTACCCGGCACAGCAACACCAGATACAACCCCTCCCCCCCCCACCACACAAAAAAAAAGCTGGGCAAAAGGAACAGTTAAGAGCGTGAACCGCATCTACTCTTCTACGGTGTTTCGTGTACCGTAGGACCTCTTCTACGGTGCTTCGTGTACCGTAGGACCTCTTCTACGGTGTTTCGTGTACCGTAGGACCTCTTCTACGGTGTTTCGTGTACCGTAGGACCTCTTCTACGGTGTTTCGTGTACCGTAGGACCTCTTCTACGGTGTTTCGTGTACCGTAGGACCTCTTCTACGGTGTTTCGTGTACCGTAGGACCTCTTCTACGGTGTTTCGTGTACCGTAGGACCTCTTCTACGGTGTTTCGTGTACCGTAGGACCTCTTCTACGGTGTTTCGTGTACCGTAGGACCTCTTCTACGGTGTTTCGTGTACCGTAGGACCTCTTCTACGGTGTTTCGTGTACCGTAGGACCTCTTCTACGGTGCTTCGTGTACCGTAGGACCTCTTCTACGGTGCTTCGTGTACCGTAGGACCACCCGTACGAGGGCCTGGTGCACCGTACGACCTCAACATATAGGGCTGCAGGGAAGGCAATAACGTGCACACACTCTTCCACCAACTGCATCTCTACTCGTTGTTGTTAAAGATTCAGCTCCTGGGAACAAAGTGCCAAGTAGCACGGGCTATGGTGAGCCCGTAATGGACTTACCTGACACAGGAGCGGGGCTGTAACTGTTCTGACTCTCTCTACTCGTGTGAACACATCCTTATCTTCACCAACCCCCCCAACCCCCTCCCACCACTTGACTGACGGTTGACAGGCGGGACCAAAGAGCCAAAGCTCAATCCCGCAAGTACAACTAGGTGAGTCTCTCCCCCCCCCCCCACAGATAAAGGCATAGAAACATATCTTTGAATTCAGTTAACACACTTGGGGAAGCAGCCCGTCCTCTCAAGTTCTCACCATACAGATAATGGTGTATTTCATTGCCCGAACCTAACCGAACTGAGGATCCACGAATAGAAAAAGGGGGGGGGGGAACAGCCAGTTGTTTTAGCGAGCCGCTATGATTTATAGTACATCAGATATGGCCGTTGGGGACTTTTACGACAAAATGCGATGTCCTGTTCCAGAGGACAGGTTATAGGGGGCAGAGGGAGGGGGGATAGGGGAGGGGGGATAGGGGAGGGGAGAGGGAGGGGGGATAGGGGAGGGGAGGGGAGAGGGAGGGGGGGATAGGGGAGGGGAGAGGGAGGGGGGGATAGGGGGAGGGGAAAGGGAGGGGAAAGAGCGGGAGGGGGTTGAGGGAGAGAGGGTGAGGGAGAGAGGGTGGGGGAGAGGTAGGGTGGGGGGAGAGGTAGGGGAGGGGGGAGGAAGGGGAGCCTGAACATAACGCGATGTTCACACGTCCAGAAATACAGTTGGAGTCAACCAGTCGGGTTGACTGTGAGTGGTAGTTTATTGTGCACCCCATACTCCTCCTGTGAGCGGTAGTTTATTGTGCACCCCATACTCCTCCAGTGAGCGGTAGTTTATTGTGCCCCCCATACTCCTCCTGTGAGTAGTAGTTTATTGTGCCCCCCATACTCCTCCAGTGAGCGATAGCGCAAAAAGGACTGTATAAGGCACAAAAGGTCCTCACATCAGCCCTCAGCGGGTATTCTGACCTGAACAATTGTCACATAACCTGAACACCTTAATGATAATAACAGCCACCAACAAGCTTTTTGGCACAGCAACACCTATGAATTTACGGTATATTACTGTGCAGTGAAGGCACAGTCTTTTGGCTGTGCAAAATAATATCCAGTTTACAGGATAATATAAGAGTTGTTATTTATGACTTTTTAGGATACTACACAGCTTATAATTTATATATATATATATATAATCATATATCCATAGTTTGCTCCTAGTAGATAAACATCTGCTAGGAGCGAAGTATGAACACAGTACAAGAATTTAAGATATTGTATCGTTTGTAATAAGATGGTTTGTCATTTTTATGTAAGATGATTTTAAGGTTAATTTGTAAAAGGGTGTTGTCTGTCCCGTGCCAACCTCAATCACCGCCTGCACCACTGGACCCCCACCACCTCCACCACTGGACCCCCACCACCTGCACCACTGGACCCCCACCACCTGCCCCCCACCACCACCTGCACCACTGGACCCCCACCACCTGCACCACTGGACCCCCACCACCTGCCCCCCACCACCACCTGCACCACTGGACCCCCACCACCTGCACCACTGGACCGCCACCACCTGCAGCACTGGACCGCCACCACCTGCACCCCACCACCTGCACCACTGGACCCCCACCTTAGCCATCCCTCCTCACCCAAGACATCTCAGGTGACAAAGGCCCCATCTAGCACAAGTGCTTGAGGCAGCAGGAGGCCAGCAGGTGTCACCTCTGTAACACCCGGTCACGCTACAGCGGCTCCCAGCCAGCCAGTCACGGCGAGTCTACACCCTCTGTGCTCTCAAGCACACACACACGCGCGCGCACACACACACACACACACACACACACACACACACACACACACACACACACACACACACACACACACACACACAACACGCGCGCGCACGCTACGAGGTGTGGGGCCTCGTAGCCTGGTGGATAGCGCGCAGGACTCGTAATTCTGTGGCGCGGGTTCGATTCCCGCACGAGGCAGAAACACATGGGCAAAGTTTCTTTCACCCTAAGTGCCCCTGTTACCTAGCAGTAAATAGGTACCTGGGAGTTAGTCAGCTGTCACGGGCTGCTTCCTGGGGTGTGTGTGTGTGGTGTTGGAAAAAAAAAAAGTAGTTAGTAAACAGTTGATTGACAGTTGAGAGGCGGGCCGAAAGAGCAAAGCTCAACCCCCGCAAAACACAACTAGTAAACACAACTAGTAAACACACACACACACACACTCCTTCGCATGTAAAAGACACATCTAATACTTTATGTAGGGCATACGTAAATCTGTGTATCTATGTATTTACGTATGTAGGTTAGCTTAGCATTTTAAAAGCACCGAATCACCTTCTGTGGTTGAGTGTTCAATAAACCCTTGAACTATATGTTTAACACTTCTCTAACCCTGTCCATGGAGGACAGAAGAAAATGTATATATGCTGGTTAGCATTGTAAATGTCTGGCCACGTCTGTGGTAGAAAAAAAAAAAAAAAAAAAAAACTCCTTCGCAAATAGAGTGGTAGACGGTTGGAACAAGTTATTAAGTGAGAAGGTGGTGGAGGCCAAGACCGTCAGTAGTTTCAAAGCGTTATATGACAAAGAGTGCTGGGAAGACGGGACACCACGAGCGTAGCTCTCATCCTGTAACTACACTTAGGTAATTACACACACGCACACACCACCTGGTGAACCTCACAATAGGGGGGGGGGAGAGATTAACAACATGGGGGGGGGGTGTTAGTAAACGCAACAGTTGCGGGTACATGAAGACGTAATGACTGAGATGTGGTTAAATAGTTCAACACGATAGTAATTGTAACAGCTTGCCTGGGGTGCTCTATGGGGGGGGGGATAAAATGGGGGCTCTGGGGTGCTCAAGCTGCGGTGCCAGGACGCACTACACAACAGGGGGTCCAGGAACAACAGGGGTCCAGACACAACACAATAGGGGTCCAGGAACAAAACAACAGGGGTCCAGGAACAACACAACAGGGGTCCAGGAACAAAACAACAGGGGTCCAGGAACAACACAACAGGGGTCCAGGAACAACAGGGGTCCAGACACAACACAACAGGGGACCAGACACAACACAACAGGGGTCCAGGAACAAAACAACAGGGGTCCAGGAACAACACAACAGGGGTCCAGGAACAAAACAACAGGGGTCCAGGAACAACACAACAGGGGTCCAGGAACAACAGGGGTCCAGACACAACACAACAGGGGACCAGACACAACACAACAGGGGTCCAGGAACAACAGGGGTCCAGACACAACACAACAGGGGTCCAGACACAACACAACAGGGGTCCAGGCACAACACAACAGGGGTCCAGGCACAACACAACAGGGGTCCAGGCACAACACAACAGGGGTCCAGGCACAACACAACAGGGGTCCAGGCACAACACAACAGGGGTCCAGGCACAACACAACAGGGGTCCAGGCACAACACAACAGGGGTGCAGACACAACACAACAGGGGTGCAGGACACAACACAACAGGGGTCCAGGCACAACACAACAGGGGTCCAGGCACAACACAACAGGGGTCCAGGCACAACACAACAGGGGTCCAGGCACAACACAACAGGGGTCCAGGCACAACACAACAGGGGTCCAGGCACAACACAACAGGGGTCCAGGCACAACACAACAGGGGTCCAGGCACAACACAACAGGGGTCCAGGCACAACACAACAGGGGTCCAGGCACAACACAACAGGGGTCCAGGCACAACACAACAGGGGTCCAGGCACAACACAACAGGGGACCAGGCACAACACAACAGCGGTCCAGGCACAACACAACAGGGGTCCAGGCACAACACAACAGGGGTCCAGACACAACACAACAGGGGTCCAGGCACAACACAACAGGGGTCCAGAGACAACACAACAGGGGTCCAGACACAACACAACAGGGGTCCAGACACAACACAACAGGGGTCCAGGCACAACACAACAGGGGTCCAGACACAACACAACAGGGGTCCAGACACAACACAACAGGGGTCCAGGCACAACACAACAGGGGGTCCAGGCACAACACAACAGGGGTCCAGGCACAACACAACAGGGGTCCAGGCACAACACAACAGGGGTCCAGGCACAACACAACAGGGGTCCAGACACAACACAACAGGGGTCCAGGCACAACACAACAGGGGTCCAGACACATCACAACAGGGGTCCAGGCACAACACAACAGGGGTCCAGACACAACACAACAGCGGTCCAGGAACAACAGGGGTCCAGGCACAACACAACAGGGGTCCAGACACAACACAACAGGGGTCCAGACACAACACAACAGGGGTCCAGACACAACACAACAGGGGTCCAGACACAACACAACAGGGGTCCAGACACAACACAACAGGGGTCCAGACACAACACAACAGGGGTCCAGGAACAACACAACAGGGGACCAGACACAACACAACAGGGGTCCAGGAACAACAGGGGTGCAGACACTCACCTTGCCCTCTGACACAGGTCGCAGTCTGCTCCTTCCTGCAGGGAGAAAACATTAAGGTGTTACAATAATACACAAACACACTACACCCACACATGTTACAACCTGCTGCTAAATATTGGTGCACCAATTAACACACAGGTTAACTTATTCCAATTGGCTTATATTTCGTATATATATTTTTTTAGGCCTAAATGTTCACACTGGAGTGGCCTTAAGCGTCAAAATCATGAGTCCTACCGTGTTTGAAATTGAAATAAGTTTATTGAGGTAAAATACACACAAAGGGATGAGGTAGCTCAAGCTATTCTCACCCCGTTCAGTCCTACCGTGTTAACAGCTATAAAACAATGATAAAATTGCTAAATTAGGCAGTTGAAAAGTGTTCTGTGGATTTACAAGAATTCTGAAATGGCCAAAGACCTGAGAGGTGCAGTATTAAAAGCTATGACAACGTGTGTGTAACTTACGGGCTCACCATAGTCCGTGCTACATGGATACTTCGTCCTGAGTAGGTAAATCTAAAAACAACACCAAGATGTGTGTAACAAATGGTAGTTGTATGGTGACCGGAGCAGACAATGTGATGTGGTCCTTGTGGTAATTGGTCTTGACTATAGTTAACGGCCAGTTAACGGCGTTGAGCGACTAGTACCACAATATTCACCTCGTAAACTTTATGGCCAACAGTTAAAACATTCACTTCAATACCACAAAACGGGACGTTAGAAAGAACTTTACTTTCAGTGTCAGAGTAGTTAACGGATGGAATGCTTTAGGCAGTGATGTGGTGGAGGCTGACTCCATACACAAATGCACATTAATGACACTATGTAAAAGACACATCTAACACTTTATGTAGGGCATACGTAAATCTGTGTATGTATGTATTTACGTATGTAGGTTAGCTTAGCATTTTAAAAGCACCAAATCACCTTCTGTGGTTGAGTGTTCAATAAACCCTTGAACTATATGTTTAAAACTTCTCTAACCCTGTCCATGGAGGACAGAAGAAAATGTATATATGCTGGTTAGCATTGTAAATGTCTGGCCACGTCTGTGGTAAAAAAAAAAAAAAAAATTCAAGTGTATATATGATAGAGCCCAGTAGGCTCAGGGATCTGTACACCAGTTAACTGACGGTTAAGAGGCGGGACCAAAGTGCCGAAGCTCAACCCCTGCAAGCACAACTAGGTGAATACAACTAAGTGAGTACATTATTGAATGTGAAACTGTATTAGATACTGGACATCCTGGGATATTGTACAATCAACAATACTCCATTGAATTTTGCTCACTACAAGAAATCCTAGCCATTTATCCAAAATTTTCTTGTCCATATTTTTTTTTCAGCTGCGTTTCATATAAATCCAACCCTGAAATGCCGCCAACAGTCGAAAGTTACATTTACAAGTTTTTAAATTAAACATGTATTCAATTTAATGCATTGAAGGTAAGCGCCAAGCATTACAACTATATAGCACTGGGAAGGGGAGTCAGGATATTTGGGATGGGGGGGGGGGGATGTAGGAATGGTGCCCAACCACTTAGGCGGTCGGGGATTCCTCACACTTGGGAAAAAACGAGGTGTCAAAGACAGCCTCTGACACCATACACTTGGGGAGGTGTCAAGGACACCTTCTTGACACCCTACACATCTTCCCTGACACGACAGAATAATCACAATAGCGTGATGCATCAAATGAACAAATCCACAAGGTGCCGTGACGAGGATTCGAACCTACGTCCGAGAGTATCCCAGACGCTGCCTCACAACACCTGGGATACACTATAAACAACCACGTAATGGATAACTTAAACACTGCTAACTTTCCCAAATAACTTTGAGTCTTTCCAAAGTTTTGAAAAAAAGCACTGATTTACTCCCAACTTTCAAAGCATTATAAAATACTTAACGCTGACACTGTCAAAGACTACACCCTCTCCGCTACACCCCAGCACACACCTGCCCAACACACCTGTACCTATATAAGGGAGTCGAGCAGGTTCACTCCCCCACGGGAGACATCTCCCGTCACGCAGGGTGCAGCAGCACCTCCACAGATCTCCAGTATCATCTATTGATACTGATAATGGCTCAAAAGGGCCACTACTTACGGGCTATTCATGCCCGTGCCACCTTTCGGGTTGCTTAATCTTCATCAATCAATCAATCGTTCACTCCACTACCTCAATAATCACCATGAAAGCCAACAGACACCACCAGTCCACAACCAGCAACTAAATATGGAGACCGAGAGGTTGTCCTCTCTCTGTGTATGGTGTACCTGGAGGAGGGGGGAGGAGGAGGAGGGGGGAGGAGGAGGGGGAGGAGGGAGGAGGAGGGGGGAGGAGGGGGGGAGGGGGAGGAGGGGGGGGGGGGGGGAGGAGGGGGGGGAGGGGGAGGAGGGGGGGGGAGGGGAGGAGGGGGGGGGAGGAGGAGGAGGGGGGGGAGGAGGAGGAGGGGGAGGAGGAGGAGGGGGTAGGAGGAGGGGGGGGAGGAGGAGGGGGGGGAGGAGGAGGAGGGGGGAGGAGGAGGAGGGGGGAGGAGAAGGAGGAGGGGAGAAGGAGGAGGGGAGAAGGAGGAGGGGAGGAGGAGAAGGAGGGGGGGAGGAGGAGAAGGAGGGGGAGGAGGAGAAGGAGGGGGGGGGAGGAGGAGAAGGAGGGGGGGAGGAGGAGAAGGAGGAGGAGGAGGGGGGGAGGAGGAGAAGGAGGGGGGGGAGGAGGAGGGGGGGAGGAGGAGGAGGGGGGGGAGGAGGAGGAGGGGGGGGAGGAGGAGGAGGGGGGGAGGAGGGGGGGGGAGGAGGAGGGGGGAGAGAGAGGAAAGAGAAGTCGTCAGTGAAGCACTTGTTCCGGAAGTGTTCGGATGTCATCAGTTGTGAGTCGTGTGTAAACTGTTTATCATTCATAAACAGCTGGGGGTTTGGCGGGTGGATGGAATGGACGTTGTTTATGAGGACGGGTTGCGATAAGAAGGAATGTGACAGGTGGGAATCTTCCCCCTACTCCCCCCCCCCCAAGCTCCGTCTTGCGACACTGATGTTACCTTGAGGAGCTTCCGGGGCTTAGCGTCCCCGCGGCCCGGTCGTCGACCAGGTCTCCTGATGGTCACAGTTTATGTGAATAACAGACCCGAAGGAGTCTGCTGGCAACACGAGGCTAATGAAGAATGTAAAACCCGTGAAGGACTGCAGAACATTACAAAATGTCCTTGACAGACTGCAGGGATGTACAGGCAAGGGCTGTTAGAGTTAAACCAACAAGTGTAAGGTAATGAAGATGGGGAGAGGGTGAGACCTGAAGGCAGGTACAGGAATTAGAAAGAGAAAAGGTTGGAAGTGAATATAATTACACCACCACCACCACCACCAGAGGCGCACACAAAACAGGTAACATCGCCAAGCACATGGGAAGCTATCTTACTTAATTGAAAAACCTAATCAAAGACTCTCAAGGCAATTTATATGACTTTGTTAGATCAATACTGCACTATGCAGCACCGCCCTGGAGAATGCGCCTCTTGAAGCAAAAATGTAAAAGGTACAGAAGTTTGCAACAATATTAGTACGAGGGTCAAGAGGATTAAACTGAGAATACGCAAAGCAACTAAATCTCACAGAGATTTTTGTTGCTTATTACAAGGAACTACAGAAAGGATATGACCACAACATACAAGATACTAAGGAGAATAGACAAGGTAGACACGGACCACCTCTTTAAATTGAGAGAAAGACGGACGAGAGACCATAAATGGACGCTAGAAACACAGCGCAGGACTCGTAATTCTGTGGCGCGGGTTCGATTCCGCACGAGGCAGAAACAAATGGGCAAAGTTTCTTTCACCCTGAATGCCCCTGTTACCTAGCAGTAAATAGGTACCTGGGAGTTAGTCAGCTGTCACGGGCTGCTTCCTGGGGGTGGAGGCCTGGTCGAGGACGGGCCGCAGAGACACTAAAGCCCCGAAATCATCTCAAGATAACCACCTCCATGCACACCTTTATGAGCAGATACGACACACAATTTCACTTACAAAAATTGAAGGACTCCACAAGAGGTACAAGAAGACCAGTTGGTGAGGTCCTAAGTCAGACCTCACTCCCTCGTATTCCCACCAAACACACACCGAAACTACGACGTTGGTACAACGTTCGAACAAGTTTTAACACCACCTAACCAGTTACAACAACCAATATAGCAAGTTGTAACAACGTTCTAATACGTCATAAACACGTTAAGCCAAGATGTAACAACTTATTACAAGTTGTAACAAGCGGAAAATAGAGACAGTTACGGTTTGTGTTTCCAGGGGTGTGTTAGATAAGCCCCATTAACTAAGCAACCACCTCAACCCACTGACCGTGTGAGTGCGTGGTCCACCCTCTGATTTATTGATTGTTTACCTGGGATGATACCTGGGGCCAGATTCACGAAGCAGTTACGCAAGCACTTACGAACCTATACATCTGTATAGGTTCCTATATATCATATAGCTATATATCCTATATATCATATATATCA
>NC_091241.1:8487511-8489463 GCF_040958095.1 Procambarus clarkii | reverse complement strand
ACCATGGACTCCCAGGGGGTCCATCATGGCCCAGGGGGTCCATGATGGCCCAGGGGGTCCATGATGGCCCAGGGGGTCCATGATGGCCCAGGGGGTCCATGATGGCCCAGGGGGTCCATGATGGCCCAGGGGGTCCATGATGGCCCAGGGGGTCCATCATGGCCCAGGGGGTCCATCATGGCCCAGGGGGTCCATCATGGCCCAGGGGGTCCATGATGGCCCAGGGGGTCCATGATGGCCCAGGGGGTCCATGATGGCCCAGGGGGTCCATGATGGCCCAGGGGGTCCATCATGGCCCAGGGGGTCCATGATGGCCCAGGGGGTCCATCATGGCCCAGGGGGTCCATGATGGCCCAGGGGGTCCATCATGGCCCAGGGGGTCCATGATGGCCCAGGGGGTCCATGATGGCCCAGGGGGTCCATGATGGCCCAGGGGGTCCATGATGGCCCAGGGAGTCCATGATGGCCCAGGGGGTCCATGATGGCCCAGGGGGTCCATGATGGCCCAGGGGGTCCATCATGGCCCAGGGGGTCCATCATGGCCCAGGGGGTCCATGATGGCCCAGGGGGTCCATCATGGCCCAGGGGGTCCATCATGGCCCAGGGGGTCCATCATGGCCCAGGGGGTCCATCATGGCCCAGGGGGTCCATCATGGCCCAGGGGGTCCATGATGGCCCAGGGGGTCCATGATGGCCCAGGGGGTCCATGATGGCCCAGGGGGTCCATGATGGCCCAGGGGGTCCATGATGGCCCAGGGGGTCCATGATGGCCCAGGGGGTCCATGATGGCCCAGGGGGTCCATCATGGCCCAGGGGGTCCATGATGGCCCAGGGGGTCCATGATGGCCCAGGGGGTCCATGATGGCCCAGGGGGTCCATCATGGCCCAGGGGGTCCATGATGGCCCAGGGGGTCCATCATGGCCCAGGGGGTCCATCATGGCCCAGGGGGTCCATCATGGTCACACCCACGCCCCTCCCCAGCCCGGCCTCCTGTTCTGCTAGTACTTAATACTAATACGAGGCCTAATATAGTACATATACGTGCTATACTAGGCCTAGGAATATTTGAGTTTGTTTTTAGCTTCATTTTATTCGGACTATGAAGCGAATAGTACCAAATTCTACTAATGGAGGCGGAACAGGGGCATGAAGCTAAAAGAAATAGCCCACTTGTTTCCGTCTCCACCGGGGATCGAACCCGGAACCTCAGGACTACAAATCGCAAGCGCTGTCCACTCAGCTGTCAGGCCCCAGCTGTCAGAAGGAAAAAAGAAAGTTTGGGAGTCAGTACATTAGAGACCAGGCGATTAGAAAGGTGGGGCCCAAGACCTACCACTTCTTGGGCCCCTGCAGGCACAACTACTAAATACACAGATTGTCAGAAAGCCTTTGACAAATTACCCCATACGAGAGTACAAGTTGGAGAAGCAAGCAGGAGTGACAGGCAGGAGTGACAGGCAGGGTGCTGCTTGCTGTAAGGCGGTAGGAGCCACTGAGGGGTGAGTGGCGAGATGTCACCAGCGGGGTCCCACAGGGTTCACTTCTCGGACCTATCCTGTTTCTCATATGTAAACGATCTTTTAGGGGGAATAGGCTCATTCCTCTAAATGTTTGCTGATGGTGCAAACATTATGAAGATTAAGACTTGAAGACAGCAAATGGCTACAAGATGGCCTGGACAAACTGAATGGTCTAACAAATGGCTACAAGAGTTTAACTCACGTAAATGTACAATAATGAAAGTGGGTGTAGGACGCAGGAGGCCGGACGCCAGGTAACAAATAAGAGATGAAATCCTTTATGAAACGGACAGACAGAGAGAGGGGTTAAGGAGCTGATATCACATCGAACCTGTCTCCTGAAGCCCAGATCAATAGGTTACCATCAGGTGCATATATGCGAGGCTGGCGAAAATCAGAACGCCCTTTAGAAACCTGTATAGGAAATCATT